>NC_060138.1:510051344-510354082 GCF_021461385.2 Schistocerca piceifrons
AGAAAAGCTGGTGTTGGTGGGAAGGATCCATATGGCACAGGCTGTGAAGCAGTCATTGAGATGAGGGGCATCGTGTTTGGCAGTGTGTTCAGCTACAGGGTGGTCCACTTGTTTTGTGGCCACAGTTTGTCGGCGGCTATTCATGTGGACAGACAGCTTGTTGGTTGTCATTCCTACATAGAATGTAGCACAGTGGTTGCGGCTTAGCTTGTAGATCACGACTGGTTTCACAGGTAGCCCTGCCTTTGATGTGATAGGTAATGTTAGTGACTGGACTGGAGTAGGTGGTGGTAGAAGGATGTATGGGACAGTTCTTGCATCTAGGTCTATTACAGGGGTATGAGCCATGAGGTAAGGGATTGGGAGCAGAGGTTGTGTAAGAATGGATGAGTATAGTGTGTAGGTTTGGTGGACAGCAGAATACCATGGTAGGACGGGTAGGAAGGATAGTAGGTAGGACATTTCTCGTTTCTGGTCACAACGAGAGGTAGTCGAAACCCTGGCAGAGAATGTAATTCAGTTGCTCCAGTCCTGGATGGTACTGAGTTATGAGGGGAATGCTCCTCTGTTGCCGGACTGTGGGACTTTGGGAGGTGGTGGGAGACTGGAAAGATAAGGCACGGGAGATTTTTTTTTTTTTTGTACAAGGATGGGGGGATAATTACGTTCAGTGAAGGCTTCAGTGAGACCCTCGGTATATTTAGAGAGGGACTGCTCATCACCGCAGATGCGACAACCACAGGTGGCTAGGCCATATGGAAGGGACTCCTTGGTATGAAATGGGTAGCAGCTGTCAAAGTGGAGGTTTGTTATGGACAGAGGTACTGATGTAGCCATCTCTGAGGTGGTGGTCAACATCTAGGAAGGTGGCTTGTTAGGTTGAGTAGGATCAGGTGAAGCAAATGGGGGAGAAGTTGTTGAGGCTCTGGAGGAATGTGAATAAGGTGTCCTCACCTTCAATCCAGATAGCAAAGATGTCATCAATGAATCTGAACCAGGGCAGAGGTTTAGGATTCTGGGTTTATAGGAAGGATTCCTCTAGATAGCCCATGAATAGGTTAGCATAGGATGGTGCTATGCAGGTGCCCATAGCCGTACCATGGATTTGTTTGTATGTAATGCCTTCAAAGGAGAAGTAATTGTGGGTGAGGATACAGTTGGTCATGAAGACTAGAAAGGAGGTTGTTGGTCTGGAATCCATAGGGCATCTGGAAAGGTAGTGTTCGATAGCAGTAAGGTCATGGGCATCAGGAATGTTAGTGTACAGGGAGGTGGGATCAATAGTGATGAGCAGGGCACCGTGTGGTAAAGGGAGAGGAACTGTGGAGAGTCGGTCAAGGAAATGGTTGGTATCTTTTATATAGGAGGATAGGTTCCAGGTAATAGGTTGAAGGTGTTGGTCTACGAGAGCAGAGATTCTCTCAGTGGGGACACATTCTCTCAGTGGGGGCACAGTAACCGGCCACAATGGGGTGTCCTGGGTGGTTGGGTTATGGACTTTGGGAAGCATGTAGAAGGTGGGAGTGCGGAGAGTGGTAGAGGTAAGTAGAGAGGTGGACTCTGGGGAGAGGTTCTGGGATGGGCCTAAGGATTTGAGTAATGACTGGAGATCCTGCTGGATTGCTGGAATGGGATCACTGTGGCATGGTTTGTAGGTGGAAGTATCTGACAGCTGTCAGAGTCCATCTGCTACATAATCCTTGCAGTTCAAAACTACGGTGGTGGAGCCTTTGTCTGCAGGTAGGATTATAAGATCGGGATCAGTTTTTAGATAGTGGACTGCGGTTATTTCTGCAGATGTAAGGTTAGTATGCATGGAGAGGGATTTGGGAATGATGGTGAGGCAAGGTTCAAGGAGATAAGAAATTCTGGAAAGTTTCAGGGGGTGGTTTGAAGGCAGTGGGGGTGGATCACGATTGGATGGAGGAGTGAACTGAGTTAGGCAAGGTTCAATGTTGGTCTTTGGTTGAGTCTGATTGGTCGGGTTAGTGGCAAAAACGTGTTTCCACTGTAGGGACCGGGAGAAGGAGAGAAGGTCTTTAACTAGTCCTGCATGGTTGAATTTGGGAGTGGGGCAAAAGGTGAGGCCTTTGGAAAGCACTGATATTTCTGTGGGACTAAGGCTTCTGGAGGAAAGGTTCATGACTGTGTTGTGGGTGTGTTTAGGATTTGAGTCCTGTGTGGTGGTGGGAGGGATTTTCGGAGGGTGGGGTAAGTGTAGTAGGTCTGTGAGACAAGGTTTGTCAGCTATGAGGTGGGGTGGTGGAGGTTTGGAGGTTGTTGTAGAAGTGGTGGGCAGTGGTACTCCTAGGTGGGAGTAGGAAGTGAGCAGGATGGAGAGCTTTTTGAGGTGGCATTGTGCATGTTGCTCAAGTTCCTGCAGGGAAAGAGTTTCAATGTGTGTTAAGAGTTCCAGGAATCTGGGATTACATAGCAGGAGAATTTTGTGGATGGAGAGGTACTGCAAGGAGGATTTGGCTTGGTTGATATGGTTTTGCAGGACTATGTTGGTTAGGGCTAAGGACTAGTGGAATCTGAAAATTCTTAGCCAAGAAATTACCCTACATGAAGAATTCATGGAGCTAGTTCTTTAGAAAAGGAGTCACTGTCATGGACAGTGTTACTCCACATAAATGTATGTTTTTTCAAGTAGGGGAATTAACTTCCCAATACATTACGTAACTTAAATAAAGTTGTGGAAAGTTGATGTTCTATGACTGATGACTTTTTATGTGAAAACTTAAAGAAGTTCAAGAGTGCATTCTATGAACCATGTTGTAAATAATTATTGGAATCAGATAAAATTAAGGACTATTAGCTTAGTAGTCATACATTTCAATGAATTTTTTTATCTCAGCATTCCATATGTATTTTTTTTATCAATTTTAAATGAATCTTCTAGTCTTTGATGTATGTAGGTTAGTTTGTATGAACAATTAGCAAATAGTGTGGAAGACATTTACGAGTGTAGACAAGAATTATACATTTCTGATTTCACACACTAATTTTGATCTTTAAGCCAGTCAGTTATGTTATCATTCAAAGTTATTAATGACTCTGATTACCTGTATTTATCCTGAGCACTCCATTATTGTATCTCATTTGAACTTGAGTTGTGGGCATTATTTTTCTTAACAAATGAATTTCCAATAGTTTAGATTATTATTTTATAAATGAATCCATATATAAACATAATAAACAGTACTAGATAGCATAATTAATTATAGAGATTTTAAGTGTGCCAAATAATTGGCACACTTAACTCTGTTTTGAGTACCACTGGTCATTGCGACTGTGTGTGTGTGTGTGTGTGTGTGTGTGTGTGTGTGTGTGTGTGTGTGTGTGTGTGTGTGTGTGTGTACTCAAGGAGAGTGTACAACTATTGATTGAGGCTAGATGCTTCCTATAATTACTCTTTACATATAGTTGAACTTATTGATATATTATTATGAACTTCATTCATGTTTTTGTGTCAAACATTTCTGCTGGTGTGTACCAGGTGTGGTTTGGACTCATGGGTCAGTCCCCACATCATAAGCATAGACCCTAATATTTTTTCATTTTTTTCACCTTTCATGAGTCAATATATCCTTACATACTTTGGTTTCTGTGGCTGGTTGATTTTGTGCTATATTCCTACTCATGATTGAGTACATTCTCCTGGTCTGTACCCATTGTTGTGAGTTTTTTGAGTCATCTCACTCATTGTACACTTAGGCTTTGAATATTTTTCTTCTCTTTTGATGATTTTGAAGGTGTGAATTTATAGATGTAAACTTGCAATTTGTAATCCTAGTAATTTACATTGTCACTGCACTTATTTCTACACTTTACTGCTGTAATGTTGCAGTTTTGACTTTGTGTCATTTGTCTTGTGACAGTATGTTCCATGACCTGAAAAACTGAATGCCATATCCTCATACATGTATGGATTATCACTTGTACAGTAGATATTTTTCTCATGTTTTCTGTAATAAGTTATGTATAAGAGACTTCTCTACATTTGCATCCTATCTTTTAGCATCACTTTGTACACCGTTTGGCAAACCTTATAGTAGGTCACAAAATATTGCAAACACATTGTTTCAATATCTTGTGAGGTGGATATTGCAAAGGTGCACCCTCCTCTAGCATTACTTTTCCTCAACAGTAGTAGTCAATACCAGAAATATGTTTCAAATTTTGGGCAGGTCAATATTATCTTAGCTGCTTTTCTGAAAATGTTTCATATAATTTTATACACAATACGTTATGTTTCAAACTAAAATTTATGAAAAGTAATTCCTTTATATTTGTTGCTACAATTGAAATGTACTAGCTCTGAATGTATAGTTAAATTTTTTTTTAGAAGCATTTGAATTTACGAATTATTTGGCACACTTAAAATCTCTATAATTAACTATGCTATCTATTACTGTTTATTATGTTTATATCTGGATTCATTTATAAAATAATAATCTAAACTATTAGAAAATCTCATATAAAGATGTGAAACAAATACTAACAAAGAGATAGAGGGGCTGGCCAGTACTTACCTCAGCTCAGTACAGCCGATAGCCTCCCCTGTTTTATGTGTATCTATCGGCTGTACTGAGCTGAGGTAAGTACTGGCCAGCCCCTCTATCTCTTTGTTAAACTATTAGAAATTCATTTGTTAAGAAAAATTGTAAGCCCTTTAGAACATTGTTATTACTGCAGAGTGAAATAGTAATAAGTCAGTCTCTGATCTGACTGGATGTATTTTTGTTGTTTGGATGAACAATGTTATTTCAGCTTTGTTAATGTGAAAATTCAAGAGACAGTGTGATATAGTAAAATGTGACACAATAACTCATCGTTAAACAAAAATTCTGCAAAGACATTCTTCAAAATTATTTAGATCAATGGAACCATGAGAAGCTAAAATGTGAGAAGTTCAGCTTCAAGAATTAGACCCCAAGACATGAAGACATGAACAACTGTGTGAGAAAAGATTAGTAAAAAGTTTATGGTAAACTGGGGACCTAGAAATGACAGAGAGGCTTCATCAGTGGTTTTCAACCCCAAAACAGGCCACAGCAGTCCACCTACCCTACAGGGTTATTGTGAGGTTCAGCCCCAGACCCCAATGGACCCTCCCCCCCTTACCCCTCCTCTCACCCTGGGAACATCTCATACCAGTCAAGTGTAACCCAAAATGTTTGCATGGTAGAGTAATTATGGTGCACATGTACGTGGAGACAGTGTTTGTACAGCAATCAGTGACATAGTGTAACTGAGGCAGAAGAAGGGGAACCAGCCTGCATTTGCCGCGGTAGATGGAAAACCTTCTTAAAAACCATCCACAAGGTGGCCAGCACACCAGACCTTGACACTAATCCACTGGGCAGATTTTTGCTGGGGACTGGCAAGCCTTCCCACTCGAGAAGCAGCGTGTTAGACCACACAGCTAGCCAGGCAGGCTTAAGGGGGGGGGGGGGGGGGGGGGGGGGGTAGACTACATGGTCCAATAAGTACACAAACAATGAAGAAATTTTATGACTGTTATGTGAAAATCATTATAGGTATTCACTGGTATTGTGAAGAACAAACTTGAAATATAATAAGAGATGGAGTGTTTCTGAAAGGAAATGAATAAAGCAGAGAGGGGTATCAATGAATTTAATGTATAATGGCCAACATAATTAACACCTTAATTAGTAATTTTATCCTTGCAGGATAATCTGTGTATGAAGATGCCTTGTAACTTTTGTAGTAATTAGATTCTTTGTAACTTCTGTAGTAATAATGAATTTCTATGAGCATTATAATATTTTGTAGGTAATATTCATATCTTTCCTTAAAAATGTAATTTGTTTGGTTATGAGTTAATTTTTGACATGTAAGCCACCTGTGCTTAAAACTGATGTATTTGTAACTTGAACATTACATAATCAAGAACTTAGATAACAGTAATAATTTTAAAAAAGCTTGTTTTTAATCGTTGGCCCATTCTGCTTATACTGTATTTACACTTGTATATTTAGTGTTGTATATATACAGTTACTGTTATAAACACATTTCCTATTACTACTACATGTATTACCTTATCTAACTATCCTACATTTACTGTTTTCTTCATGTACAAACTTTTAGGCCTTGGGTTTGATTCTGCACTAATTCTGCTGTTTGATTCATAGGAGAAAAAGAGACCTCTGGTGTGGAATTAGGCAAGATTCAAGCAAAGGATGTGAAAGCAGATGACTGATCCTAAGAGCAAGAAAAATGAAGATAAATTAGTATTTTTATTTTCATGTGTCACAAACAGTTTGGCCAGTGTCTGCATGGTTCTGATAATTAACAATTTTTTTTTCTTCTGTTGCATGTCCTGGCAGAACCTCATTCATAACTTTTATGCATGAAATTTTGCAAAACAGGGTGGATAGGGCAGATGCAATGGACCAAGATTTACTGACAGTGGTACATGATACACTCTTTTCATATATTTCATTTTAATTTTGCTACATAAAAATGTGTGTATGATCATGTTCTAATTTTCAACCTACACCAATCATTGCCTCATGTCACATAGTGTAATAACTCAATGCAAACTTACTAAATTATGAAATCATTTTGTTCATAATGTTTAATTTGCTTGCCTTATAATGAGTTGGAACAGCGTACTCTGTATGAAATGATGAAGATTTATGAGGGCTCAGAAGGATAAAATTATATGTCTTCTGGTCCTGCAGAGCACTCAACCATTTTATTCATCTAAGTGCAGACATCCTTATGTTACTCAAGCTTACTTCAGTGAATAACTGAGGACTTCAGTAATAATTAAAAAAAAAAAAAAAAAAAAAAAAAAAACAACAGATTTTATCGTGGTATTCAGATACATTGGATTTTTCAACTCAAAGGGTCTCAAATGTCTGACTTTCTCACCTAGCCTTAAACACATTTTATTTCCCTTGTGCAATACTGTTAACATTTTTCAAAGGAAGGCCTCTTCTTGAAGTATTCCATGGAACACTGAGCAGTGTTGGGGTATCCCTGTTACACCTGTTGATGTGTCCACACCACATGAAACTCAATGAACACATCAAACAGAAATTATGAAACAGAAGCAGAAGCTTAACCTAGTACATGTTACATAAATAAATCATTGTTTATCAAAATCTAAAGCTTATGTAATGGTTATTAATATTGCATCAAAGTCCTAATAGAGAATATTTATTCATTCATATTTACTGCTAAGAATACAAAAATGTGTGAATTCGTATGGGACCAAACTTCTGAGGTCATCAGTCCCTAGACTTACACACTACTGAAACTAACTTACGCTAAGAACAACACACACACCCATGCCCGCGGGAGGACTCGAACCTCCAGCGGGAGGGGCCACACAATCAGTGACATGGCGCCTCTAACCCCACAGCCACTCTGTGCGGCTACTGCTAAGAATACCAAAATTTTAAATCAAAGAAGAGATTCATGGGAATCTTCTCACACCACAGCTCCAAAATTTCTGGATCCTCACCAGTTTAGGACTGAACTACCACTATTGTAAACAATTAGAATATTACTTTATTTTTAATGAAAATTTAAGATGCTATAACATTAACTGCTAAAAACACTGATGTTACAAATTTATTATTGGAAAACCACACTTTTTGAAACAATTTATTTAAAATATCTTTGTTCTCTGCTGAATTTTATGTCACAGATGAAATTATTTTAGTTAATCTTTTTTCATTGTAATCAATACATTAGATAAATTGTAAGAATTCCTACAACTGAATGACATGTTGATATATATGTAGGTACTGTGACTGCAACTGCAATGACATTAAGCAGTTAGTTTTGTTAGTGTAAAGTGGCAGTTATTTTGTGAGTTGCAGTTTTTTTAAACAAATAAATGAAGGAGATTGACACTATATGTATGTTGGATTTTTATTTCAAGAAGTTAACTCATGAGATTTGTTAAAGAATCCAGTCAGATCCAAAAAGCCATGAACATAGAACATTTGCAGCGAACAAACATGATCAATGATCAACACCATCCTTGAACTCTTTCAGATAAATATTGCTTACGTAAGCATAGTTTTCTGCTCTATAATTACTACGACATTTTATGTGCGGATGGATATGTGTGTGTGTGTGTGTGTGTGAGTGTATACCTGTCCTTAGCTCAGCAATATTTGCACTATGTGTTATTTCTTCAGTGGCTGAAGTAGACACCATTAAGGCTTCGTACATTGGCTATTTTCATTCATTAATGTCATATGCTATTATATTCTGGAGGAACGAACCATTCGCAAAGAAAATTTTCACTGCATGAAAAAAAAAATCCATTAGAATAATGAGTGGTGTCCATCACAGTTACTCTTGCAGGTGCTTGTTTCGAAAGATGGGGATCCTTACTACCTCATCACAATATATCTTTTCCTTGTTGACCTTTGTCTGTAAAAACCCTTCTATCTACAAAGATAACAGCCAGTTTCATGACTATAACACAAGAACCAATAACAGGCTGCACATTGAACTGAAAAGCCTCACTATGGTTCAAAAAGGAGCTTATTACTCCTGCATTAAGCTATTTAACGCTCTACCACCCTTTACAAAAGATTGCCAGCATTCAAACAAACTCTCAAGGAGTCCCTGATAGAGAAATCTTTTTATACAGTTGATGAATAAGTGAAAGAAAATGTATATAATCACTAAATTTGTAATTGTTGTAAACTTAGTATAATTAATTTTGAGTACTATCATAGGCACATGACAATTATTATTGGTAATCCTGCACTTCCTTTGGAATATTTAGTTTATCTTGACTCCTGTATATATTACACATCCTTAACATGTGAAACAATGTTCTGTTAACTGAATGTGCTGTTGTTTAGCTGATATCTTATTTACGTTGTATCTTTTGTATATGTAAGATATATTTCAACTGTGTACACTCTGACACATTCCATATCATAAATATATTACTCATCCTTAACATGTGAAATAAAATTTTCTGTTAATTGATTGTGCTGTTGTTTAGTTGATTTTTATGTTCATTCTATCTTTTTATTGTATTTATACAAGTTATATTTGAACTATGTAGAATCTGACATGTTCCATATCCTTGCTATTCACTCCCTACCAGGATCTATGGAACATGAAATGATATAAAAATAAATAATAAATAAAAAGAGCACATGGAGAAATATAGTGATGCACAGCAAACCAACAAAATTTGAGACAATTTTCAAAATCATGTCCTCCGAGTGCCTGATGCAGTGACAGATGATAAGGGTGGAAATTATGTCCACACAAGATGTGAAAGACACTGCTTTGACAAATTCCATGGAAATATCTCTTCTGCCACAATTTTCCATGTAAAAGTAGCATATCTAACTTCTTCTCACTGGCTTGCGTGTCTGCTTCACAGTGTATTGAGTTATTTACTGTGCTTTACTGTTCACGGAGTTTGTTTTCAAAGAAGAATGAACAGTTTTCAGTACCTTTTAGAAACAAATTTCTTAGCTTTAAGCTTTGAGGAAAAGTGTGAAACAAAGAAGTTTGGTAGGCCATTGCCTCATCTCAAGTTAAAACAAGAACAAACAATTCAAGGCAAGAAATTTAGCAGGTCTTTTAATGTATGTGTAAATAAAATAAATAGTTGGATTTGCAGCTGCATTTCTACAAATAAGCTATTTTGTTTTCCATGCTTCCTGTTTGCTAATGGTAAAGATACAAGGTGGACATGCACTGGTGTGTCAGATCTATGTCATCTAACACAGAAAGTTAAGAAGCACAAGGAATCTATTGATCATATGAGTGGTAATATAGATATATCTGTTTTTGGAGATACAGAAATTAGGCAATAGCATATTTCAGTTTTTATAGAAAATATATGAAGATACAGTGAAAATGTCAGGAAAAATTGTGAAGTTCTTTCCAAAATAACTGATTGCATTAGGCTCTGCAGTGAGTTTGAACTTGCCTTATGTGGACATGATGAAACAGCAAATGTAAAAATCCTGGAATATTCAGACTGTTAATAAATTTCACTTTGTCTTAATATGCAGGTGTAAAAGATAACATGAACAATGCTATAATCTTTAAGGGTTCATCCAAGGACAAAGAAAATGATTTGCTAGAATGTATGTCACCTGTGCGTCATGAGGAAATTAATTCTGAAATAGCTAAGACAGATTTTGTATATGTGAGAGCAACTGAAACTTCTGATGAATCTTCTCAATTTCAGTAAGTTTTAGTGTTTTGTTGAATGATTTATGGACATTTTTAAATCCATCTGGTAATGATACTTCCTCTTTAGCAACTTGCATTAAAAACTGTCTTCCCAATTCCATCCAGAAATAGAGAGAAAAGTAATATCTTAAAGTTATGGTGATGCTTGCATCATGTGTAGTCAACATGAAGTGATCCAAACAATTATAAGAGAAGTGTATGGGTTATGTTTGTTGTTATGCACACCAAATGAACTTATTTCTTGCCAGTTACAAGTCAAACTGTTTTTTCAGTACTACTGCAGAGATACCAGTATTTTTCTCTCATTCACCTCAAAGAATGGCTGTTCTAAATGCAACTATGAAATGAAGAGTACCTCCTGGGCCAGCCACAAGGTGGAACTTAAAAGTGAGAAAAGTCCTTACAGTCCATGGGAATAAAATGGCTTCAACACATTGAAAATACCAACAACCAGATGACAAGTGTGAATCAAGCATATGGTCTAAGGTTGAAAATGCAACAGCCAAAAGTTTTCTTTTGATTAGAAGTATTTTATAAAATAATGCCCCATGCGGATATCTTGCTCAGCCAATTACAAAATTACTGATTGCATTTCAATAAAGCAAGCAATAGCATAATCCAAAAATTAAATTTTGAAAATTAGAAACAATGTTAATAACATCGTATTTAAGAATAACAAGGAGTGTAGCAGCAAAGGAAGTATGTCACATAATAATTCAGCAGAACAAATGGAGGTTTGAATTGTCTGGCTTATTGGCCTCTAATTTACTTGACAACACTCCTTCCCTTCATTGAAAAATAAATTTCCTGAAAATACTCTTTCTGCTGTTGTGCAGTCCTACCCATTTTTAAATAAAGCTGAGCTATAGCCGAAACGATTTCAAGAAATATAAAGTGCAATAGTTGTTCTGGGGTTTTTAATTGAGAACAATTTGCAAGAATCTTTCGGTGACAATATGAAATTGCTGAAATTAGTAACTACTATCCTAATGACAACATCTGAAGCAGAGAGATGTTTCTTCAGATAGTCAGGGATAAAAATGGTTCTTAGAAGGGATAGAAATAGTTCTTAGAAGTACCATCAATGAAGACAGACTGTCTGTTTTTGCTATTCTGTCTACTGAAAAGAAAATGATACAAAGGTTTCCAGATTTCAACAAGATGGTCACAGATAGATTCATCACGAAAAAGGAAAGGAGACTGCACTATCTCTAGAAATATACCTCTACAGGAGATTCAACCACATGAACATTTTCAGGGCCAGTTTAAGGTAATTTTAGAGCTACAAAAGTATTTTAAGTAATTTAGAAGATTTAATTAGATGGAAAGGTAAATTCCATAACATAGTAAAAATAGTGAGCCCCACAGTCATTTTAGGCACCAGCTACTACTGAATTTTCTATTGAAATACTTATAATTTTTGAGAACTAAAAAACTGTCTCATACAGGTTCCAGATGGACACATGGGTTTAGTTGTTTTCTGTGCAGGAAGAATTAACAGAGCTTAGGAAATTATGTAAACTTAAAATCTGCAAATAGAATCAGTAACTGTGTGGTAGTGCTCATCAAAAGGAGGAATTTTTCAACAACCAATTTCTCCAGAAATTGTAATTGCTGTACATTGTTAAAAGAAGATAGCTAACAATTTCTTTCTCTGTCCAAGGCTTTCAGTGTTTTGTTCTGAGGGAACATTTTTATGCAACATAGTGTTTACCTGTAACACTCCTACTCACAATGTGGATGAGAATGAAGACAAAACTTCAGTTTTAAAATGTTAGTTGTTTACAGTGTCGACATCATAATATTAGTTTTTTTGTAAAATGATGAATTGGGTTTTAGAGCAGGAAAGGTTACATAAATACTTGTATGCTTATCTGGTTGAACTGGAGGTTTTAGTGGTTGCTGATCATATTTAAAGATAATTTATTTCTTGAAGTGATTCTTTGGATTTTTTTCAAAAACCTATCTGGTTTCAAGGATTGTGCTTAATGAAAAGTCTTCCAACAACTCATTTTCTTTTTCAAAATGCTTCATTTATTCACACAAACTACATGAACTCAAAAAAAGGAGGGAAAATTAGGGTTAATGTCCCATTGACAATGAGATTATTAGAGACAGAGCACAAGCTCAGACTAGGGAAGACACTGGAAACATCCAAGTATTTTCCTTGGCTGATTTAAGGAAACCACTGAGAACTTAAATCTGAATGAACTGAGTGAGTTTGAACAAGTGACCTCGTGAATGAGAGTCCAGAGTGCTAACCACGGCACTACCTTGCTCGGTCTGAACTCTACAGCACTCCTCCTGAAACTCTACAGCACTCCTCCTGACTGGCTATCTCCCAACAATTGCTTAACAACAATCAAAGTGTTCATTTCTTTGATCTACATCTAAGACTTAAGATGGAATTACAATTTCATGACCCAAATGATTTTGATTCAACATTCAAGTTAAAATTTACTTAAAATTTTAAGTTAATATAATTACAAAGATGTTTTTTTATCAAGTGTTTCCTTTTTGGTGGAATTACTGGAGTTTTCACACATTAAATATTTCAACTCTTTTTCCTGTTTACTCTGGCGTTTGATATGAACCACAAGAACCAAAGTAACAATCACTATTAACATTCTTCAAATAATTGTAACTTTTCCAAAATCACTGTCTTTTTTTGGCATTCCATGAATTATCTAACATTAACAATTCAATCTCTTAAGTACCCTTATCACTGATTTATCTGGTCAATTCTTTTATCCACTGAATAATCTATGCAAATAAAATAAACATCATAGAGAAATGGACGCTGCATAGCACTAATATAATCCTGTGAATCATTGTAAGAATTGAAATATTTGCTACAAGAAATGAAATATACATGTGTATTGTGCTGTTTATAAAATGTCAATTTTTGGCAAAATAATTTAATTGGATGGATAAATTGTTTATTAAATGTGTATCATATTGTTCAGTTGATGAATCTGTCCCTTACATTACAACCCACATGACACAGAAGATTTTTTTGAGCTTTAGCATCAATATTTCAAAATGTCTAAGTGGATGAAGTAATCTGGCAACTTCACAGGAACTGAAATTACCAAGTAAGGGGAAAAGAATAGCAATTATGACAGACACCTTCGAAAGGTTTCATATGTTGTGGCAATATTATAAAATCACATCAAAGTTGAGGATAAATATATCAAACCTGTCATTATATAAATAGCAGAAAATGTAAAAATTAATATAATTTGAATGGGAATTGTATATCTTTGTACAGTATACTGAAGAAAATATAGTAGGCCTATACACACCAAAATCCCATCCTGTGTAAGCTGGTTATTAAAAGAATCACTATCAATTTTGGTTGATGTTTTTCTTACTGTTTGGTTTCGATTGCTTGCAAGTAAGCAATTTCCTGATTTATAACTTATAACATAGGGACAGAGAGGGAGACTGGGGGTGGGGGGTGGGGAGGTGGGGGTGGGGGGGGGGGAGATCTTGGATCTTGGTAACATAATAAATATTAATTCTTGTTTTGGAATGCATACTTGTTACCAGCACTTAAAATTATTTTACCAGAAGTTGGTGGTACAATGTTTGCATTTGGTTTTTGTTGGTTTGCAGAACACATACCACACATTGTGTATCTTTGCTGGTTCTGCCTGGTATGTAACAAGCTTTTCTTTCTCCTTGTCCTTTGACAGAACCGTCCAACCCATTTCAATAAATTTGGGATCTGATAATTCATATGTAAGAATGTCTGCAAAGAATATTAAATAAGTATTCAGAACAGCTACATTGGTCAAAGCAAAAATTACATTTAATGAAAGAGTGTTTGCATTTCTTAGACATGAGACTATTTTAAGTAGATATATGATATGATATTACAATATTAGACATAAAAAGACATTCATTTTCTTGTGCTAATAATGTAAAAAAACAATGTTTGTAAAATACACAGAGTATTTGTCAGAATCTATATTGATCAAATGAAAAACTAGACCCTATTCTCCAATTGACCATAGGAGCAGAGCAATGTTGGGAGAAAATATAAACAGAACTTCAGACTAATTTACTACTGCCAATTTGTTTTGGGATCATGGAACAATAATTATTGATTCTACAGAAGCAAGAAATAAAAATATAATATTAAATTGATAACTGAACATCTTGCAGAAGACCCTTCTGGGATTTTGGCCACACTTGGTGCCATCTCTCTTGCAGTAGATAATCTCTTTTCCTTTTTTGAGATAAATGATCCATTTTATTGTTACAAGAAACTAATGAGGCTTTTGTTGCATTTGTCACTTACATGGTGAAATGTATACTCCCTAATGTTTTTTGTGATTAATAACAAGAGTGAATTTAAGGCAAATCCAACCACTTCACAACAATATCAGAAATAGAAATAATTTCCAATTTTGGTGTTAGATCAGAGTTTTATATTCTGGTGCAAAAGTATATAAAGAGTGTAACGTGATCACCCTCAGGGTCATTTGCATTAAAGGAGTTGTTGCAAGTATGGCTGTCCAGTGGAGGGGGGGGGGGGGGGGGGGAGGGCAGTGTTCCTGAAAGTCTGACAGATAGGTGGTGTCTAGTAAAAATGAGGATTTGAAAATGAGACATGGTGGGAGAAACAAGCTAACCCACAAATGTAAATCTTAGAGTTAACTGTTGCCATCTGTTGCTAGGTACAAGAACTATAAAAACTGACATTGAGCTCACCCACTTTTTTGAGATAAATGATCCATTTTATTGTTAGAAGAAACTAATGTGGCCTTTGTTGCATTTGTCACATGTCTATGAGGTTGGGACTAATAAAAACTTAAAGGAGCAAATTAAAATTAAATTCTGCCTACAGACGAGACGCACCGGGTATGCGGATTTCAGCAGTTAAGGTAGGAAGCTGCTACGCTGTATGCTTATATGACCACACTTGGTGCCATCTCTCTTGCAGTAGATAATCTCTTTTCCTTCCAATTAAAATCCTTTACGGAAAGTGCATTTCTATAGGAAAAATGAAAATTTGTGTAAAGTCAACATCATAATGCAAATTAATTTGTTCAGATTCTGTAAGACTGTATCACAGGATAATCAAGTTCATTAATGAATATGCAAATAAAACTGAGTTAAGGGAAAGGTACCGAAATAAACAAAATTTCATTTTTGAAAATCTTTTTTTATAATTTTGTTAAACATTGTTCACAATGGAGTCAAAGGAAATGGCCATTGTTGAAAATTCATTACAAAATGCAATATGCCAAGATGGCGGAAATCCGAGCTTGGCAATAGTTGAAAGTTATGTGCCAACTCGTGAACTGGCCGATGGCTACCAACACAAGGTTGGTTTCCCACTAATAAAAAATGATGACACTGGTAATATAACTAATCATGATATCACTTTTATGACACTCGATAAAACGATTTCTCAGTTCTCACCAGGAAACATTTTTCCAAATAGTGAAACTGAAATGCAGGACAATTAAACTTCCTCTGATTATTTACTCACTACATTGCAAATGCAAGAGCAGGAAACAGTTCAAAAAAGCAATGTCAATACTAGTGAAACCCACAATTTGACACAACTCATGCAACTAATAACACAACAGCTTACGAAAAAACAGGAATTTCAGGAAAATATAGGGCAACTGTTTGCACAGCAAAATCAGGCATTTAATGATTTCAAGAACAGTATTAGTCAACAGTTCAGTGAGGTGAGCAAAACTATATGTGCTGAATAATCTGATGAATTATCTGATAAGTTCACAGAGCTTGGTAAACAACTAAAACAAGAGATAATTACCAACATGTCGTGCAATATAAATACATCAATGGGAAAGGTAACACCCATAGATTGTAAACAGGAACAACTTGCAGGTGAGTTGCAAAACTTTAGTGAAGCGTATTCTCAAATTCAGGAGACACAATCCAAAGTGGATGCGTCGGAAAAAAATGTGATGAACACAGTCAGCAAGCTGCAAGACGTATGCAAAAACCTACCTACAGAAATACACAAGTTGAGTCTAAGAGTAGATCAGTTAAGTTTAGAGTCAGAGTTTGCCAAAAAACAGAGAGATAAGTTATGTGCAGATGTAAAGGAAATAACTGAGAAAGCTGAAGTTGGTATGCTGGATAAGGGCAGCACCCTTTTTGAAAAGGTAGTGTCAGAATGCAAAATTTATGTAGATACTGTAGAAGAAGCTCTAGAAGAGAAACAAAGTCAAATTCTAGTTAAAACAGACTTGGGTTTAAAGGAAGCAGAGGAAAGGTTATGAGGCAGTGTTGCTAAAACTACTGACATTTCAAAGCAACATATGGAAGGAAACAAACCTATGCTTTTAGAGAAGGTAGATACCTTCACTGGTTACCCACAATACAGGGTTAGCCCATTGAAGGAAAATAGTGAAGGTTGCACAATGCAACAACACTTGCCGGCAGTTGCACATGTCGAGCAAGTGCAGTTGCCATGCACTACCCCACAAGTGAACATAAACACACCTGTATTTGTCAACATTACTTGCAAGAATACTTAGGCATTGACAATTTCCAATATTTACATCTGAAGGGAGAATTTTGAAGTGTTTTACCTTGTACCTGGACTGAAGCCCAGAAAATTAGATTTGTTGCTAAAGACACACAGGGTGACGCTCTGCCATGGGCTTCAGACATGGTGGAACGTTGTCACTATTATGAATAGTTTGAGAGAGTATTTCTGGATATGTATTGGTCTGAGGCAATACAAGAGAGGCTCAGACATGAAGTATTCAACCCAGCTCCGTTCAGTAGCAAATATGGAAGCTTAAGGGGCTATTTTGAAAAACATTTGAATAAAACCAGATACTGGATGAACCTGGAATTTCAAAGAGATGTGCTGAAAATTTAAAGAGCTGTCTTCCTGCCTACATTAGGGAAAAACTCATTAACATCCCGGAATATGACACCAGATACTTTCTGTCTGTACTGGACTCAATAGATTTAATATACAAAGAGAGACCAGTACAACCCGAGCCTGTTAATATGCCAATAGCAACACAGAGATTTATGGACCGACAAGTAAATAACATGGGTGGCAGCCTTACCCAACACAGACCTATGGTAACAGTAATGGTAATCACAACAGCAATGGAGAAAACCATAAATAGAAATGTGGATGTAAAAGAAATGGGCAAAAATTTAGCAAAAACAATTACAATGGGTGAGTAGCGTATGGCCAGCCTGTACAATATATACAGACACAAGCCACCGGCAATAATCAGCCGATTGCTTGGCAAATGCAAAACAATAACAGACAACTGAATAACTCACAGACAGTGTAATTTGGCCAGCAAAGTAACACACATATACCAAATAACACACAGAGACAAAGAGAATTTCAGTCAAGAGCCACGCAGGACACTAATTGGCATAACCAAACACCAAGGGTCAACATAGTGGAAATTATGCCTAACCTAGAGATCGATGCTACCGTAACGCCGGAAAACTTGAACCAGTCACAGTAGGCCCCTATTGTGTGACTGGGGAGTGGAGTGGGGGCACGAGTTTGATCAACACTTGCTTTATTAGATCAAGGTAGGTATACGATCCTAAGTTGTACATATGTACAATAATATTAGATTTAGGATGCTGGAAAATCACATTCCAGAATTTATGTTGTTAGTTGATAAGGAAAATTTTCGTTTATGTTTTTTCTCGTATGTCAAATGTACAAATGATAAGGTAAGTGAATATAACTAGGAAGAATTTTACTTTTATGTGTCTAGAGATGACATTACTTTAAACAATGCTTCATTTGCACATAGCCCAGTTGTAAATGAATAAACAAACTTGTGAAACACACAGTAGCGCGCAATGCATTACACAACTTGCTGCTTTGTTAGTGGTAATAGAGCGCACGTGCATTGGGAAGAAGGCTAGTCAACCAACCGCAAATGTGTGCACACCAGACACACACAGTTGAAAGTGTTGCAGCATACAAAACAAACAAACAAACCCTATGAGCTACAGCCTGCACTAGCACTTTTAAAGCCTATTGCATAAACTATCTACATAATACACACAAACAAAGATAAGCTAAGGGATTGTATACATGGAAAGGGAATTTACTGAAGTTACACTACTATGTGCATTATATCTATATATTTACAAATTGTTTTGAGAATACATGCACTAATTACAATTAAGGAACCAGAAAACCCTT
The DNA here is from genome assembly GCF_021461385.2 of Schistocerca piceifrons. Taxonomy (NCBI): domain Eukaryota; kingdom Metazoa; phylum Arthropoda; class Insecta; order Orthoptera; family Acrididae; genus Schistocerca; species Schistocerca piceifrons. Next base: position 510,069,757 of record NC_060138.1, read on the forward strand.
GCTGCATCTTAACAAGTGAGTACAATATGAGTAGCAAACTGAATGAGATGTCGTATCATGCCTATAATACACATTATCTTTTAGATTTACAAGGTAAGTAGAGATGCACACATGGCATTAAATGAGTTTTCGATAGCATGACTGAAGTAAATGAATACATGGTTGAATATATGAAAGAGGTATTAGTGGCCATTGAGCCACTGTACACTTATCTATGAAGATTTAGTTTTAAGTTAGTATTAAGTCTTTTTCTTCCAAGGAATGATGCATTGACACATCCTAAAGTGGAAAAAGATAAATGCTTGTTGAATGTTAGGAACCATACAAACATAGGACCATGCCCCAAGTAAATATAGTTGTAAGATTATAATATATATGAATGTGATTATGTGAAAATATGTGTAGGAGAGTACAGTTGCAGTACGTTGCATATCACGATGCTGAACTAAGGTGGAGCACTACCAAATAATCAAGGGGTTGAAACCTAACTACTGTGAGCGTTGACTACGCATGAATGCATCAAACACCTGATTTACAATGAAATCTTTATACACCTTTGCTACTTATATAAACACTGTTTTACACTCATTGTACATAACATATGGTACTAATGATGCAACTCTTTATACCTCAGCATATGAAATGGTTATCCTTTATACAATGAACATAACAAGAAAATATGGAGGTGTACTTTAAATAGTGAATAAGTATTCAATACAATTGGTATCATCAGGTTCACATTGTGTTTATAAACAACAAACTATTTTGTTCTTGGGAACACAATTATGACTAGCAACAAGGCATAACTGAGCACATAAATGTCTTTCTGTGAAATTTCCTTAACCCTGTAGTGTGTAGATCCTTCCTGGAGAATGCTAGAGAGACAAGGCCACATGTAGTTATTTAAGCAGCACACTGAATCTGTTGTAGCGACTTTTGTTTACTTCTTTAAGCCTATGAACTTGATAAATATGCTCTGACAAGAAGTCACTGTAAATTGAAATGAAATGCGTGTCAGTTTATGCCATAAAGGAAAAAAGAATCTATTATTGTATGAATGTTATGTAAAGAATCTAAAAAGTGTACTCATATAACTGGAATTGAACAATGTAACACAATTATAGTTTAACAATAAATGCTAAACAAATTGACAATCAGACTTAATGTATATAAGCAACGATAATGGCATGTCAGCAAATGAATAGGATAAGTTTATTTTTGTAGTTGTACTTTTATTTATTTTTTTGTTATGTGTATAGTATGTGGAAAGGACACTGCAGAATTTTTGTGTAATGCAACGGTATTAAAGACACTCAAAAACAAAGCACAAAACATATGAAACCTGCCTGCAAAGTGTTAAATGTGCGTGTGAGATATGTGAGTGTGCGTGTGATGAACTAAAAACGAAAATACTTTGTGTAACATGAATTTTCTCTGCTTGACAATGTCATACAAACATAAATTTTCCATGCTCCACAGCATCATAAAAACATGAATTTTCTGTGCTCAACAATGTCATAGGAGCAGCAAGAAACTTACCTTATCGGCAGATATTGGATGTATGGCTGGTGCCCTCACTGAATAAGTGTGAGCAACGAGTTGAAACACATTCCTTGGGCCACTGATATGGAAACCAGTTGTCACTGCATCGAAGATTTCACAACGGATCATGCCACTGAACACGAGTTTCCTGAATTTGTGCTGTGGACACTATATGAATGCATGACATGGGTACTCTGACTTTGTATTAAACAGAGAGTGAGCAGGGATGGTAACAGACGTCCAACTGTGCGCACATGCTTTGCAAACTAAACACTGGGCAGATACTGACTGACAATAATGGGACTATGCACTTACAGCAAGCACTTTGTTATGAAGGAAAACTTATGTATGTGTGTGTTAATGGAGCTGACATGCCTGCATAAATTGGTAACCATATAGGATAACCCAAATGGCTGAAAAATTAAGGCTATTCCCATACTGGCCAGAGTTATCGACCCATAAAAAGAGAAATAAGCTTACACACTGTGCACCTTTGTATAATGTCAGTGCACAGTGGGCGGCAATTATAATGTATCACATAATTATTATTATTTTCCTTTTATTTTCTCCCTCGTTCTTTTCTTTTTAAACATATATATATATAGGGTGTCTGACCTGACTCTGCCACCTCAAATGTCTCTGGAACAACAATAGATATTCAAAAACGGTTTTCACCAGCATGAACATATGGCTGGGGCTTAGCAAACCAAACACTATGCAAAATTTTAAAACATAAACAAATATTGTTTTCAATACAAACTTGTGTATTTTTAAATGGACACTCACTATTATTTCGTATGCAATCAACAGCATGAAAAAATCACAAAAATAATGGCATTGGTTGCATCACAATTTGTCAATTACATTCCAAGTAATTGTGAAGAGAAGTTGACACTTGAAATAAATGAAGCACACAGCTAGCATACGTCCTGAGACTCAAGTGTGCATCTCACACTGCCTATGTCAGGGGCTCACACAATGGGAAGGTACACACAATCTACAAAAATAAACAAGTAACACATCCAAAACAAAGTTATGTTTTTCAAATTGTAATTGGAGATAACACACTTGAATTCACTTTGCTAAACATATTTACTAGTGCCTCATCACCCACAGAAACTGTAGTGTTGTGCATTACATCCAGCATAGAAAATACACCCACATCTTGACCAATGAAACTTTGTCACATCAACATCTGTTCAAAGTGCCCTCTGTTTGCATCAATACATGTTTGAAGATGGGTAATGAGAGTATGTTGCACAGATTGTAGAGTTTCTACAGATATTGCCGCACACACTACAGTAACACAATTTTGCATATCGTCTATTGTCATTGGGGGTTCTTGATACACTCTGTCTCTCACTGCACCCCAGAGAAAGAAGTCTAATGGCATCAAGTCACGAAGACCGTGCTGGCCATCTCTGTCACATCTAGAACATCTCTGGCAACTTTTGCATTGTGTGCACAACATCTATAATGTTGGAACCACACTGATAGATGAGTTTCCAATCCTAGATCCTCCATGAGGTGCGCTAGTGTGTGTTGAAGAAATGATGCATACTGCTGTCCATTCAATGTTCCATGATAAAAATAGGGACCTACAATCCAGTTAGCTATGATACTGCATCAAACAGTGACACTCCACTGTTGCTGATGAGCAACTTGGCGAATCCAGTGAGGATTTTGCATGAATCAGTAGTGCATCTCCCGCAGAGTCACGTAACCATGATTTGTAAATTAAGCCTCATCCGTAAACAATGTATTGCTTAGGAATACTGGATTACCTTGCAACTGCTGAAGTGCAAAACAACAGAATGCAATGCAGGATTCCAAGTCACTCCCATACAGTTCTTGGTGCAGTGAGATATGGAATGGATGAAACCAATGCCAATACAATATTCTGCAGACACTACTGCAGCTTATTCCTACACCTTGTGCAATTTCTCATACACCCGCCTGAGGTTTGTGTGCTACAGCAGCCAGAACAGCAATTTTGTTTCCATTGCCAGTCACTGGTGTAGTGATTTGCGAATTTCTGTATAAATTCTAGAACCACTCAGCTTTCTACCGTTTTGAACACACGATATTCTGGATTATGAGTATAGGATGGTAGAATCCTACCTACTGTGTGTCACATGTTTGTGTGTGCAGGTTTAAAGTCAGTTGCGGGAAGAAAGTAGATGCGGCAGTCAGACGGCACCACCAAGTACCTGTTGGGCAATCCATGGATGTTTTAGTGAATGTGTAAGGAAGAACCAAGGAGTTTATATGCAGCTCTGTGCTTATTGTGTCACTGACTATCATTGTTAAAAGAAGAACAGTTGAAAAAGTACCCTTGTAGACTCTTGATGCAACATTGTTAGAGGAAAGACTCATTTTATGATTCATGTTAATAAAAGTCACGGTATCCAAGCCAACTTTCTTTTAACTGTAACTCTATTTGTTTCTAATGTCCGACTGTACAGGAGACTTTCAGGGAGTTACATATTCATGTGGAAAGTGAGATTTTTATTGTGTATGGAGGTCAAATAAATCGTTACTTGATGAAAAGTAAAGTTTGTATGTCTACTTATTTCATAAGTAGGAAGAGACTAAAAATTCCTGTACCTAGCATTATTCAATGGAGAAGAAGTCAAGTGGGTTTCCAGCAGCTGGCTATTCAGTAAAGAAGAGTGGCTGCAAATTCCAAGTAAGTCAACTCGCAAAGAAGTGAAAGATAGTTTGGGAGAATAAGTCAATATAACCCAGATCCACACTCTCACTTTAAGTCGTCGGAACATTAGACTGGCGTTGCATGACGACATTCTGTGGGAGCCCAGCTTCCTGTTTCCGTGAATGTCTTGCAGATGTTGCCAATGGTTCGACATAATGGACACCACTGATCTGGCTAGCGTTCAGCATACAGTGTCACCGCTGTGGTTACATTTCTGTGACATTCACCATGAATTAAAATAATATCTAGTTTTTCTTCATTACTGAAGGCCGGAATAGTGACTAGATGATGGCAAATGTAACAAGCTACAAGAAAACAGGTTTTTATGTGGCAACATATGTGAATTATGTTACAGTATGAGAGCAATTCAGCAGACCTGATTAGGAGACACATGTACACTGAAGGTAGAGCATGCTGTGGTGATATTGGTATGTTTACGGCAGTATACAGGTGCCAGTCCAGGTAATCCCTGCTCGGAGCGCAGTACTACATGCAATGCATTACGTCAGAAACTGTGACGCTGTTTCAATCGTTTACAAGCCACATATTTCAGAACTAATGAGGTTTAGAAACTTGAAACCAAGTGTGTTACCACTAACTGTACCTCATAAATATTATGCGCAGGACATCCATCATTATGATACCACATTATTTGACACATTATAACAGGTGGACCTGTTCAAGTAAGGTAGAGCTCAAGATGGGGCTAAACTGTCCCCCTTTAGGAGTTCCATCAATGAAATATGGACCAATGATGTGCTGTCATACAATACCACACCATACATTAACACTCCACTGATGTAGTACATCAATCACATCACGATTACCTTCAGCGTGAAGTGCACGCTTGAGTCTCAGGATGTGCACTAGTTGTGAGCTTCATTTATTTCATGCGTCAACTTTGCTTCGCAATTTCTCGAGATGTAACTGATATATTGTGATGCAACCAACGCCATTATTTTTGTGATTTTTCATGCTATTCATTGCATATGAAATAATAGGGGTTGTCCATTTAAAACTGCACAGGTTTGTGTTGAAAATAGTATTTGTTTATGTTTTAAAATTTCACATAGTACTTGGTTTGCTAAGCCCCTGCCGCACGTTCATGCTGGTGAAAACCGTTTCTGAATGTCTATTGTTATTCCCGATATATCTGAGGTGGCAGAGTTAGGTGATACACCCTGTATACATATAAAATTTTGTACCGTAGATAACATTGCCATAGAAGCAAAAAAAGTAGATATATACTCTTCAATTTTTTAATTTCTTTATATTCACCTGTTTGACTCTATAAGTAATAGTGGGCGCACTTATTATGAGTTCCACTGAGTTAATATTGATAAAAAATTTGTTCGTCTCTATAACTGATAGCAGGCAGATATATAAAGAGTTTTGCCGAATTACTATTTTTAAAAAATCTGTTCATCTCTATAAGTGATAGCAGGCAGATATGTTACAAGTCCTGCTGAGTTAATATTGTTAAAAAATCTGTTTTGTCTCTATAAGTGTGTAACGCTGGAAATGCATATCCTCCTATTTACATCTAATGTACTATAATTTTTTTTCCTTATTTTGTTACCTGAAGATATGAAATTTCTGTTTTTTATGTCAATGTATAATTAGTTTGTTTTATAAATACTATTTGTATTTTTACACTGGGTCTTGCCTAGGGAAAACAGTTTAGTCAATAGTCAGCCGCCTTTAGTGAATTAACAGTCTAGTTAAAAATTTATTAACTCTCTTCAGTAAATTGATTCCTTACGATGGATAGGATGTGTGACTGCTGTGTACGGATGCAGGAGGAGCTGGCCACTGTTTGCGAACAGCTGAATGTGTTGATGGCCGCGGTCAGCCGTCTTCAGGCTGCTGCCTCGGAGTGTAGCGGCAGTGGGGAGTCTGGTGCGTCGCAAGGTACACTCCAGGTGTTACATGCTTCACCCACTGTCCCTGCTGTCGAGACATCTTCGCGGGTACTGGGCACGGCTGGGCCACCCTCTCCCCAAGGGGAGTGGCGGGTTCAGCGGCGTTCGCGGCGCACGAGGCGGAGGGTAAATGTGGAGGCTGGCCGTGTGGCATCGCCCGCTCTGCCTGTGAGTGGACATGTGGCTGCTCCTTCAGCAAGGTCTGAGCAGGCACACAGGGGGAGGGGTTTATTAGTTATTGGGAGCTCCAACGTTAGGCGGGTGATGGAGCCCCTTAGGGAAATAGCGAAAAGGTCGGGGAAGAAGGCCAGTGTTCACTCTGTCTGCTTGCCGGGGGTCTCATCCGAGATGTGGTGAAGGCCATACTGGAGGCGATAGAGAGCACTGGGTGCACCTGACTGCAAATTGTTGCTCATGTCGGCACCAATGACTCCTGCCGTCTGGGTTCAGAGGTCATCTTCAGTTCGTACAGGCGGTTGGCGGAATTGGTGAAGGCGGAAAGCCTCGCTCGCGGGGTGGAATCAGAGCTAACTATTTGTAGTATCGTTCCCAGAACCGATCGCGGCCCTCTGGTTTGGAGCCGAGTGGAAGGCTTAAACCAGAGGCTCAGACGATTCTGCGGAGATCTGGGGTGCAAATTTCTCGACCTCTGCTATCGGGTGGAGAAATGTAGGGTCCCCTTGAATAGGTCAGGCGTGCACTACACGCCGGAAGTGGCTACAAGGGTAGTGGAGTACGTGTGGAGTGCACATGGGGGTTTTTTAGTTTAGAGAATTCCCTCCCTAGGCCCGACAAGATGCCTCCTGAGACGCGGCAAGGTAGGAGTAGGCAAAATGCAACAGGGAATAACAATATTAATGTGCTAATAGTAAACTGCAGGAGTGTCTATAGAAAGGTCCCAGAACTGCTCTCATTAATAAACGGTCATAATGCCCATATAGTACTAGGGACAGAAAGTTGGCTGAAACCAGACGTAAACAGTAATGAAATCCTAAACTCTGATTGGAATGAGACAGGCTGGACAGTGAAGGGGGAGGCGTGTTTATAGTGATAAGAAGTGCAATAGTATCGAAGGAAATTGACAGAGATCCGAAATGTGAAATGATTTGGGTGAAGGTCACGGTTAAAGCAGGCTCAGACATGGTAATTGGATGTCTTTATAGGCCCCCTGGCTCTGCAGCTGTTGTGGCTGAGCACCTGAAGGATAATTTGGAAAATATTTCGAGTAGATTTCCCCACCATGTTATAGTTCTGGGTGGAGATTTTAATTTGCTGGATATAGACTGGGAGACTCAAACGTTCATAACAGGTGGCAGGGACAAAGAATCCAGCGAAATTTTTTTAAGTGCTTTAGCTGAAAACTACCTTGAGCAGTTAAACAGAGAACCGACTTGTAGTGATAACATATTAAACCTTCTGGTGACAAACAGACCCGAGCTATTTGAAACAGTTAACGCAGAACAGGGAATCAGCTATCATAAAGCGGTTACGGCATCGATGATTTCAGCCATAAATAGAAATATTAAAAAAGATAGGAAGATTTTTCTGTTTAGCAAAAGTGACACTAAAGCAGATTACAGAGTACCTGACGGCTCAACACAAAATTTTTGTCTCAAGTACAGATAGTGTTGAGGATCAGTGGACAAAGTTCAAAACCATCGTACAATATGCATTAGATGAGTATGTGCCAAGCAAGATCGTAAGAGATGGGAAAGAGCCACCGTGGTACAACAACCGAGTTAGAAAACTGCTGCGGAAGAAAAGGGAACTTCACAGCAAACACAAACATAGCCAAAGCCTTGGAGACAAACAAAAATTACGCGAAGCGAAATGTAGAGTGAAGAGGGCTATGCGAAAGGCGTTCAATGAATTCAAAAGTAAAGTTCTATTTACTGACTTGGCAGAAAAACCTAAGAAATTCTGGTCATAAGTCAAAGTGGTAGGTGGATCAAAACAAAATGTCCAGACACTCTGTGACCAAAAGGGTACAGAAATAGTGGATGACAGACTAAAGGCCGAAATACTAAATGTCTTTTTCCAAAGCTGTTTCACAGAGGAAGACTGCACTGTAGTTCCTTCTCTAGATTGTCGCACAGATAACAAAATGGTAGATATCGAAATAGACGACAGAGGGATAGAGAAACAATTAAAATCACTCAAAAGAGGGAAGGCCGCTGGACCTGATGGGATACCAGTTCTATTTTACACAGAGTACGCGAAGGAACTTGGCCCCCTTCTTGCAGCGGTGTACCGTAGATCTCTAGAAGAGCATAGCATTCCAAAGGATTGGAAAAGGGTGTAGGTCATCCCCGTTTTCAAGAAGGGACGTTGAACAGATGTGCAGAACTATAGACCTATATCTCTAACGTCGATCAGTTGTAGAATTTCTATTTGACACAGAGTACGCGAAGGAACTTGCCCCCCTTCTTGCAGTGGTGTACCGTAGGTCTCTAGAAGAGCATAGCATTCCAAAGGATTGGTAAAGGGCGGAGGTCATCCCCGTTTTCAAGGGACGTCGAACAGATGTGCAGAACTACAGACCTATATCTCTAACGTCGATCAGTTGTAGAATTTTGGAACATGTATTATGTTTGAGTATAATGACTTTTCTGGAGACTAGAAATCTACTCTGTAGGAATCAGCATGGGTTTTGAAAAAGATGATTGTGTGAAACCCAGCTTGTGCTATTCGTCCACGAGACTCAGAGGGCCATAGACACGGGTTCCCAGGTAGATGCCGTGTTTCTTGACTTCCGCAAGGCGTTCCATACAGTTCCCCACAGTCGTTTAATTAACAAAGTAAGAGCATATGGACTATCAGACCAATTGTGTGATTGGATTGAGGAGTTCCTAGATAACAGAATGCAGCATGTCATTCTCAAAGGAGAGAAGTCTTCCGAAGTAAGTGTGATTTCAGGTGTGCCACAAGGGAGTGTCATGGGACCGTTTCTGTTCACAATATACATAAATGACCTGGTGGATGACATCGGAAGTTCACTGAGGCTTTTTGCAGATGATGCTGTGGTGCATTGAGAGGTTGTAACAATGGAAAATTGTACTGAAATGCAGGAGGATCTGCAGCGAATTGACGCATGGTGCAGGGAATGGCAATTGAATCTCAATGTAGACAAGTGTAATGTGCTGTGAATACATAGAAAGATAGATCCCTTATCATTTAGCTACAAAATAGCAGGTCAGCAACTGGAAGCAGTTAATTCCATAAATTATCTGGGAGTACGCATTAGGAGTGATTTAAAATGGGATGATCATATAAAGTTGATCATCGGTAAAGCAGATGCCAGACTGAGATTCATTGGAAGAATCCTAAGGAAATGCAATCCGAAAACAAAGGAAGTAGGTTACAGTACACTCGTTCGCCCACTGCTTGAATACTGCTCAGCAGTGTGGGATCTGTACCAGATAGGGTTGACAGAAGAGATAGAGAAGATCCAACGGAGAGCAGCACGCTTCATTACAGGATCATTTAGTAATTGCGAAAGCATTACGGAGATGATAGATAAACTCCAGTAGAAGACTCTACAAGAGAGACGCTCAGTAGCTCGGTACGGGCTTTTGTTAAAGTTTCAAGAACATACCTTCACCGACGAGTCCAGCAGTATATTGCTCCCTCCTACGTATATCTCGCGAAGAGACCATGAGGATAAAATCAGAGAGATTAGAACCCACACAGAAGCATACAGACAATCCTTCTTTCCACGAACAATATTAGACTGGAATAGAAGGGAGAACCGATAGAGGTACTCAGGGTACCCTCCGCCACACACCGTCAGGTGGCTTGCGGAGTATGGATGTAGATGTAGCTGTAGAACTATGCTATCGAACGATTACATCGATAGGTCGTGTGGAGAACCAAAGTGTTTAGGATCTTTGGTAGTGTTAACTCTGCTGCGTGGGGTGCGGGCAGAGCGGAGTCTGGCTGGAGTGGGTGGTGGAGCAGGTGTGTTGAGTGACGCTCACGCGGGTTGCCGCGGTTTTGGGATTTGGCAGCATGTAATTGTGCTGGACTTGCTACGATAGTTTCTGGCACAGTGTCGCGAACGGGAAATATTCGCAGGCACACATCAAGAGCCCATTTCGCCTGGTGACCTTGTTGAGAAGAAGGCGCGCCAACATCCAGCTTCTGCAACAGCTACGGCCGACAATAAGTGATTGTCGCCACCTCCTCGATTGACGACTTCAAACCTTCAATCAACCAACAAGGAAGACTGAAAGCACGTAGAGTTTTAGAACTGTATGGCAGACCTCATCTTTTAAAATTGTTCCATTTGCCTCACAAAATTACAGCAACTTAGCATGAACCTTTGTGGCTCATTGTCTCAATTGCATTACCTTTTCTGGAATGAACTCAAGTGTCGTTGAAATTCAAACGCCAGCATTAAAGTAATATCATTCCATTTCACTGCTTTAATTTCAAAGTTCAGTTAAAGTATTCATAGCTGGCTACAATATTTAGATTACACAAGCACAAATTAAGAGTGCAAGTTTTGTTCCCATATTTTAGCTTACCTGTGACTGCAGCTCAGCTTGGTACATACTAAATTTTACTATTGTTAATTGTTCAGAATCATTTAATTCAAGTTCAAAGTTAAATCTCTTATTTATAAATTGCGTAGATTCAAGTAGCTTTTGAAATGATTGTTGAGGTAGCCCAAGACTAACCTTATTTTACTGAATTTCATAGTGCTTCAGAAACAAAGCTCACTATTAATTTCAGTCACTAAATTAACTTTCAATTTTCTGGTTTTATTAATTCCTTAGCTAAATTAAGTCAGAGTGTAGTGAAATTTATTACTTCTGACAAACATTCAGTTTTCACACAACACGTGTCAACCTTCAGTTGCCACGCTTTTAGTGCTAATTATATGTGCAATAACCTTCCTTTTTCAGTTATTATAGTAGTTGTCCATAGGACTGGCGACTGTAATTTTCCCCAAATCTCAAATATCTAATTAACACCAGTTAATTGTTAATGTAATGACGGCACATTTACTTTCTTTATTAACTTTACCCCTTTTCAAAATTAATTTCCATCAGTTTCATTTGCATTTTTCTTTTCATTTAGATGTAACACTTTCCTCCCTCTTTATCAACAGATTAACTTTGGTGACGACTGCTTTTCCAAAATTTCCATTAGGTACACACGGTTTAATTTTTCACTGTCATTAAGGTTGATAAGTGAGGGGGAGGTTACAAGTGGTAGCAGGCAGACATATGAAGAGTTCTGCTGCGTTAATATTGTTCAAAAATGTGTATTCTAATTGGACATTAAAGAAGCATTATAAACATTATTTGGGAGATGAAGTTTATTAAAAAACCATCTGTTCATCATTTGGTGATATGCTGAGAATCGTGTATCAAGAAGATTGAACCAAAGAAGAGGGATTTGCACAAGCAGAGGAGGGGCGATCATCATAACCAGTTCTATGCACAATGGCGATAATGAGAAGTATGTAAATATAAATGGTGAATGTTGATCTTAAATGTATTGAATATTGAAGGTCTGTTTATATTAGTGACAGTTAAAGTTCACTCAGGATGTGTGTACCTTCCAATTTCTTTCAATTATTCTTTCAAAATTTACCTTTTAATTATTTATGTAGCAAATTTTCAATCAATTTCCAATAGATATTAGAGTTTTTCCTTCCCTGCGGCTATTCATTGTGTATCATTGTCTGTGTTTCTTTATAAAAAAGGAAGCATAGATTTCCCCATTCATAATTTTTTCATATTGCATACGCCCCTTTTCTGGTGATAAATCCTTGCCACACATTACCCATTGCTAACTTCATCAGTTTTCATGATTTTTGTATGAATTTTTCAGATTTTTCTGATCTGTTTTCTTGATTTTTTTCCATTTTTCTAAATTTTTCCATTCTCTGCTTCTTTTTTGGCACTCCAGGTATCTTTTACACTCCAAAACCCCCTATCTTGCCATGACAAACCCCATCATAAATTACAGCCAAAAATTTCAAAAATATGCTTTTGCACTGTCGGACCTAAACTACCACATTATGGTTCTTGAAACTTGCTTGGGCCTGAGAGTTACTTCCAAAGGCTGCAATTCCCTGTTTTGGATGTAATCCTAACTTACACCAGCTTCTTTTATAGTTGCAAATACAGCAGTCTCTTGAATTTATATGACTAATCTCTGACTTATATGCCTCATCTGCCAATTTCCACTCCACAAGACTACTCTCCTTCTGTAAAAACCTGAAGTTAACTGCCGTTCATGTTTCCTTGGGTGTCATCATCTGCCAAGCAAACTTCAAACTGCAACAACATGCCAGACTTCTAAACAAAATCTAATTGGTTACATACCAAGAAGCAGAACAGAAGTTGTGGTATACACCTTATCTCCATAAATTAAGGATCTTACTAAGAGTGTATTATGAAAAATCACACAGAGACAATCACTCTAAACATGCCTATGATAAACCAAAAAAGATATACAGGAAGGAGATTGATGAAGCAAAAAAAAGGCCAATGGTGATTACATTATTAATTCCAGCAACAAATTCCAAGCAGCATGGAATGTATTTAAAACAGAAACTAGGACTACCACAGAAAAATTACCCATTCCCTTAAGTGCAGAAGAGCTTAATAATTACTTCATAAATGTTGGAAAATTTTCTATTACAGATGAAGTCAAGGCAAGTAATAATCACAGAACTGCAGATAGACTGCTCATTTTATGAAAAGATGGATCTAATGCTAGTTTAGAAACTTTTTGGTGGAAAACTGTTGACCCTAAGGAAATAATAGATGTCTCCAAGATGAGCAACTCTAGAACAGAGGATGTCTATGGTCTGTCCAATTTTATCCTTAAAAAAATTGTAAATACAATCTGTCACCCTATGAGTTTCCTTGTAAATCTTATGTTTACAAAAGGAGTATTTCCAGATAACTTGAAGTTAACTGCCACATTGCCTGTGCATAAAAATGGAGACAGAAACACACCTAAATACTATAGGACTATTGCGATAGTCCCAATAATAACAAAAATTATTGAAACTATAGTAAAAACCAACTGAATGGTTTTTTTTTGAAAGTAATAACCTCTTAAACAAGGTTCAGTATGGGTTTCAAAATGGGCTGTCTACAATTAAGGTCATTCAAAATGTTATCTGCTCTACATTGCTTTGAAGACAGACAACATACCTATGCCACTCTGATGGATCTTAGCAAGGCCTTTGACACCCTTTCACATAATATTTTAATAAACAAAATAGAACATTAGGGAATATTTAAAAGGCAATGAACTGGCATTTTTGAGATCATATTTATCTAACAGAATACAAATAGTGATCATAAATCCAAACAAAAAATCTGATTTTCAGAATGTTATGTATGGGGTCCCACAAAGTTCAGTGCTGGGACTCTTCCTGTTTGTTATATATGTAAATGAATTGCCAAGTATGGTGCCATGTAAAGTAGTTATGTATGCAGATGACACCACTTTCATCTCATCTCATACAGATGAATAGGTTGCAATACAAATGAATGAACTAACGATCGAAGAGGCTAGTGAGTGGTTCAGGGACAACAGATTAAAGCTAAATGATTATAAAACAGAACACATGCTTTTCTCCTTCAGGAACCTGTATACTGACCTGCACAACCTCAAGGAAAAGTCAGTGAAATTGTTAGGCATCCATCTTGACAGTAAGTTATGTTGGAATACCCAGACAGAAAAAGTTTGTAATAAATTATCAAGAGTAGTGCACCTGATAAGAAAATTAAAAAGCTGTGTCAATCAAGGTCAATTAAGACCTCAACCTTATGGCCTATTATGCATTTTTTCACTCACATTTGAACTATGGGATAATACTCTGGCGGAACTCTGCTGGGGCTAAGAATGTCTTCCTGTGGCAGAAGAAAGTAGTAAGGTTCATTTTTGGTCTACAAAACACAACTTCCTGCAAAGAATACTTCACCAAATACTTACTGTTCCCAGCTTGTACATACTGTGAGTTATTGGCTACACCAGAGAGAATGGTCTTGTATATGAAACTAGGGCTAATGTCCATACTTATGAAACCAAGAACAGAAACTTGAAGAATGTCCTCTGGACTAGACTATCCAAGACCAAAAACAATTTTACACACAGTGGCAAGGTATTTCTGTACAAAATACCACAAAGTATTAAGCAACTGCCATACAATAAATTTGAAATGGTGATGGGATCATGGCTAAAAAGAAAGGCTTTCTATAATGTTCAGGGATTTTTATGTAATACTGTAAATGATTTAACTGTAATGTGAACTAAATTATGTATATTATAAACTGGGTAATGTAAAAGTGTAAACTGAAATTTATGTAAGTTTAATAGGTAACATTGTATTCTGTTGCCCACAATGAAATAACTTATACAAGTAGAAATTAAAATTTATGTAAGTTATATGTAACATTATATTCTATTGTCCACAAAGAAATAACTTATACTTGATGATGTCTTATGCAACAGCAATGTTGTCTTCAGACAAATAAAAGGAACTGATTGATTGAATCAATTGATTGATTCAAACTGCTATCCCACCTCCTCCTAAACTACCTTCCCATCACTCTACAGCTCCCTAAACAGCCACACCATCAACAACCACTTCTCTCCTACAAACCAATCTTGGCCAACCTCCTTAATGCCCTCGTGTCACAACAATATAGCATTCTCAACCTCCCTTCTAAAGGACTATCCCAATCTGAATTATCTGTATCATTCAAGGATCTCACTTTCAGCCCTAAACCTACATTTCAACATGCTGCTTCACATGTAATATTAACTGGAAATATTGCTTTTCAACCCAGTCCCAAAACCATTCCAACAGCAAATGTGACATTGAATCCTACCTTGAACAGTTGTGACCACAATTCCAACTTGATCCACCACTACTACCTCAAAGTCATCCCTTACAAGCCTTCCAAGATTTCCTCACATCCAGCATTACTTCATAACCCTTCCAGAGATCCCTATACCATGACCCTAACATATCCTCTTCAGAACTTCAAGCTCTTCATTGTCTAAAAGCTGATGACTTCATTATTATCCTCCCAACAGACAAGGGAACTACTATCATGGTACTTGACTGATAGAAGTACATGAGTGAAGCTCAAAAGCTGACTGACACCTCTACATACAGCATCTGCCATCCAGATTCCACCCCTGTGAACCAAACTGATCTGCAATCCCTCCTTAAAACCTCAGGTCCCTCATAAGGCCTAGCAACTCCATCAATAGAACTTCTTATCATATCCAACACAGAACACTTCCACAGTCAGTGTTGATCTGATTCAAAACCTATGTCATCCTTCCTGCTCAACTTAATCAACTTTACACTTACGAATAACTACTTTACCTTTGAGGAGCAAACATACAAACAGATCAGAGGCACAGCCGTGGGAACCAGGATGGCTCTGTCCAATGCTAACCTAGTCATGGTCACTTGAAGGACGCTTTCCTCAGATCCATAAGCCTTCAGCCCATAGTTTGTTTTAGATACATTGATGACATCTTTGTCACATGGACTCTTGTTGACACTAACCTGTTAAAATTCTTGGAATATCTAAATACATTATCCCAATCAAATTTCACAGGGTTCTGTTCTGGATCCCATGCTACTTTCCTTGATGTTGATGTATCCTCACCGAAGGTAGCTGCAGATTTCTGTTCACATTAAACCTACCAACAAACAACAGCACATACATTTTGAGTTGCCATCCTTTCATTGTCAAACCTTCCCTCCCATACAGCCTTGGTAATTGAGGCAAATGTATTTGTTCAGATGCAGACTCTTTATAGCAGTAAACCACCATTCTCATGTCAGCATTCACTGGATTTAATTACTCCACCAGCCAAGATCAAAAACAGATTTCCTGGGCCTTCACATCCAATCCTGGTACTGCTGATCCCTCCAAAAAACAACTTAAGTGTACACCACTTGTTCCTTAGTATTATCCTGGTCTTCATTGTATTAAACAGCTGCTTTAATCAGCTATGATTTCCTACAATCATGCCCTGAAATGATATCCTGCCCAACATTTTAGCCATCACATCTAAAATAACGTTTTGACATCCTCCCAATCTCTGCAATATCCTTGTCAGACCCAATGCTCCTTCTGCATCCACCTCCCTCCCTATGACTCTACCTCTGTGACTGTCCCAGCTGTAAGGCTTGCCCTATGTACCCTCCTATCACCAACTATACCAGTCCTGTAACAGCAAAACATATACTATCAAAAGGAGAGCCACCTGTGAAATGACACATGTTGTATATCAGTTGTTATGTAAATATTCTTGTGCCTTTTACTTCGGCATGACTATCACCAAGTTATCAGTTAGAATGAATGGGCACAGGTAGAGGGTGTATACTGGCAACACAGACTATCCTGTTGCAGATCATGCTCTACAGTGTGACAGTCATGATCTAGGTGCCTGTTTCCCCACACATGCCATCTGGATTCTTTCCCCCAGACACCAGTTTTTCGCAACTTCACAGATGAGACTGGTGCTACAACATTTTCTTGTTTTCCGCCACCCATCTGGCCTTAATTTAATTTCTTTGGCCTCAGCACATATTCACAGCAACTATTCTTGTCTTCACTCCCTTTTAGTTTTCTATACCTTTCATTTTCTGACCTGTCTATTTTTTGTCCCACCCCATCTCACTTCTATCGAGTACAATGCACTTAGCATTCTGCTTCTATTAATTCATGCATGAAGTTTTGGCAATAATCTCTGTCTTGTGTATTACCCTGTCTTCCACTTTAAGCTCTCAGGTTTTCAAATCTTGTCCAGTGCAATGCCCAACAATCTTTCCTTCTCATCCCATCTGTTGAATCTCTCCTGACCTCGGGTTCTGGGTGACATGTTCAAACTTTTCCCCTTTTTCCTAAACCCCAACAGCCTTTCCCTTCACCTCTCTTCCTTCCCCTTCAACTATTTATTTATTTATTTATTTATTTATTTCTTGTTCCGTAGATCCAGTTAGTGAGTCAATCACAAGGATATGGAACGTGTCAAATTGTACAGGTTTCAATTTAAACTTACAATAAATACAAGGGCAATTCAATGGCAAATTGTACATAGTTTAAGTAGGACATACTATAAATACAGTAACAGATACAATGTCAGCTAGATAACATAACTACCATTTGACAGAAAAAGGAGTTTCAAATAAAGATTAAAGATAAGAGCACAAAGTTAAATCAGATATTAGGCCTACAAGAGTAAATACATGTTGTTACAAAAAGTGCGCTAATGCCCAAATGCACAATAAAATCAATTGAACTACTTCTAGACACAATAAGTTTAGTGATGGTATACATTTTCTTTCAGGTATTCATCCACAGTATAATAAGATTTCTCTGTCAGGTAATCTTTGAGAACTTGTTTAAATTTTGGCAGTTCTGTATGAACACATTTGATATGTAGTGGTAGAGCATTGAACAGCTTAATGCTGGAGTAGTAAACTCCTTTTTGTACCAGAGTGAGACGTTTCATTTCTAAATGTAGATTGTTTTTGTTTCTGGTGTTATAACCATGGAATTTACTGTTGTCTTGGTAGATGGAATAATTTTTGCACACAAAGGTCAGCAAGGAAAAAATATACTGTGAGGCAGTTGTTAGGATACCTATCTTCCGAAACAAGTGCCTGCAAGAGTGTCTTTGATGGACCCCACACATTATTCTGATTGCTTTTTTTTGGATGGTGAAAATTTTTTTTGCAAGTGGTTGGTTCCCCCAAAATATGATAGCATATGACATCAATGAGTGGAAGTAGCCAAAGTAGGCAACCTTAATGGTGTCAACTTCAGCCACTGAAGAAATTACCCGTAACGCAAATGTTGCCGAGCTAAGTTTTTTGCATAGATGAAGAATGTGAACTGACCAATTACATTTACTGTCTATGTAAGCTCCCAGGAATTTTGTGTCTTCAACTTTCTGTATTGGTTGATCTCTACATTTTATGTTAATTTCATCGGGATTACTTTGTGATGTATGGAACCTCATATAATGAGTTTTATCTGCATTGAGCGAGAGACCATTTGAGGAGAACCAATTTAAGATGTCATTAAAAACAGTATTTGTAGTTTTTTCAAGATCATGATCAATCAAATGGTCAATTAGAATTGTGGTATCATCGGCAAACAGGGTAAATTTGCTGTTTGTCTCAGAACAAAGAGGAAGATCATTAATAAAGATGAGGAAAAGCAGTGGGCCCAAAACGGAGCCTTGAGGCACACCACACGTTATCGTGCCCCATTCAGACGAGGCAGGTTCTCCAGAAGAGCCATTTAGCATTACAGTCTGCTTCCGATCATGTAGATATGATTGTAGCCACAAGCCAACAGTACCACCTAAACCATAGTATTCTGCCTTTTTCCAAAGAATTTGGTGGTTTACACAGTCAAAGGCTTTCGTAAGATCACAAAAAATACCCACTGGAGACATTTTTTTGTTAATGGCTTCCAAAACTTGGTTGCTGAAAGAGAATATTGCTTGTTCAGTACAAAGACCGGCACGAAACCCAAACTGATTTTTGCTTAAGATACTGTGGAAGTTGAGATGGTCTACAATCCTCCTGTGCATGAGTTTTTCTAGAATTTTCGAGAAGGTAGTTAATAGGGATATTGGGCGATAGTTTGTAACAATGCTTTTATCCCCTTTTTTAAAGAGAGGAATCACTACAGCCAACTTAAGTCTGTCAGGGACAATCCCATCTTGTAGGGATGCATTGTATATGTTGCATAAGACGGGACTAACAAATTTATAACAGTGTTTCAGTATTTTACTAGAAATATTGTCCACACCAGCAGAATTTTTATTTTTTAATGATCTAATTACTCTTATGACTTCGCTTACAGTAACTGGAGATAAGGATAACTGTGGGATTCTGTTGCTAATAGCTTTCTGTAGGAGGGACAATGATTCTTCCATAGAACCATTACAGCCTGTCTTCTCTGCTGCTCTCAAAAAGTGGTTATTAAATATTTCTGCAACCAACTCAGGTTTCTTTACGATACTGTCCCCTGTTTTAATCTCTACCTGAGACATGCTCCCTGTTGTCCTGCCAGTTTCCCTCTTTATTATATTCCATATAGTTTTAATTTTATTTTCTGAGCTTTCAATTTCTGATTTTATGCACATACTTTTAGATTTATTTATAACCTTCTTGAGAATGCTACAGTAAAGTTTGTAGTGTTGTTGTTTCTTTGGATCATTACAAGTCCTGAGAGAACTGTATAACATCCTCTTTGTTCTACACGATGTTATTATCCCTGTAGTGATCCAAGACTTCTTGGCATTGCCTATATGACTATTTCTAACTACTTTTTTGGGAAAGATGGACTCAAATACAGACATGAATTCACTTAAAAATGAATTGTACTTTTTGTTTACATCAGTTTCCCTATAAACTCGGCTCCAGTCTATCTCTTTTAGGCTATCATTGAATTTTTTAAGGCCCTGTTCATTTATTATCCTAAAAGATTTCCAAGAATGCTCGGAACTGTTGCATACACTGATGTAATTGAGCCTAAGCAATTGACCACCATGATCAGAAAGGCCAAGGATGGGAAGTACAGTGATCTCACTGCATTTAGACTTATCTATAAATATATTATCTATCAGACTTTTACTGTTAACAGTAATCCTAGTTGGGAAATCTACTATTGCCATCAGATTATAAGACTCCATTAAATGTACTAAATCAGCTTTACTATTGCTCTCATTTAGGAAATCAACATTAAAGTCACCAGTAATTATTAAGTTCTCGGACTTTG
Organism: Schistocerca piceifrons; assembly: GCF_021461385.2. Lineage (NCBI taxonomy): Eukaryota > Metazoa > Arthropoda > Insecta > Orthoptera > Acrididae > Schistocerca > Schistocerca piceifrons. The sequence continues at coordinate 510,089,730 of NC_060138.1, forward strand.
AGTACAGTATGGATAATAAAGAATCTAAGTGCTTAAGAAATACATTCAAATTCCCTGAGGGAGATCTATACAGTGCTAACACTACAGCTGTGAAGTCATTTCCTGTAATCTCAACACCACATACTTCAATTTGTTGCTCTATACAATGGCTCTTTAAATCTAATGCATTGTAAGATATGTTGTTTTTTACATAAATTACCACTCCACCTTTTTCCATGATGGTTCTAGAGTAATGCGTTGCCTGACAGTAACCACTTAGCTGTAACCTTTCAATATCCTTCACATGATGTTCACTAAAACATAATACATCAGTATCTTTTATTCCTTGTGGTTCCTCTAACAGAACAGTAATGTCATTTACTTTATTACCAAGTCCTCCCACATTTTGGTGAAAAATCGTCATTTCTTTGGAATTAGAGACAGATCTAAACTTTTGCCTAAAAAATTATCGGTAGCTACAGACACAGGACGTTCATTACTAACAATTTCCTGAAACATTTGAGTATGAAACCGAGTCTGACTTGATGGTTGGAGCCATTCAAGTGCGATTGGTTCCAACTTTGAGGTACATTTGTGGACTTCTTCCAATATTTTTGTTTTTAAGAGGGTACCTAATGCTTTTTTTCCTGATCTGTTCAGGTGCATACCGTGTCTTGTAAATAATTCTCGTCCAAAACTGCTTACATCTACAACACAAGTATTTTTAAAATGCTTACACAACTTTGCTAACTTAGAGTTCGTTTGTGAGATAGCCTCATTTACACAGGACTGTGGAATTAAGTCATGTCTCTTTGGAATGTTCACAACAAATACCTTAGACTGATGAAGCGCCGATATTTTCTTCCTGAGCGACTGTATGGCATCATTCCCTTCGTTGCAGGCAACGTTGTTTGAGCCACCTATTAAGATCACACACTCGTTTTTTACTTTTTCAGGATCACACCCCGCTACAACTTCTTGAAGTTTAGCACCTGGCTTCACAATTCCACAAACATCGGCAGCATTAAAACTGCTTTTCACTATATCAGCCATGCCTCTACCATGACTATCAGCAAAAATGTGAAAACGATTTGTTGATGTTTCACTCACAGCAGACTGGATCACACCACTGCCACTTTCATTGCTGTTAACTGAACGTTGTGGCTTTGGAAGATGAAACCTAACCTTTTTCCGATAGTTTATCGGCACACTCTTCTTACGATTGTTTTCACTTTCAGTGAGACTATTACTAGAACAAAGTACATCAAAATTGTTTACATTCTCGAACCTCGAAACGTTTGCTGTACACGAATTTTTAGTGCCGATTGTTTGACGCTTGTTGTGTACTACCTTCCATTCTGATGATTTATCAGCGTCATTTTGCACCAATGTAGCCGTGTTCTCGTGAAAGTTTTTGTCCTTCTGTCTGTCTTGAAGCAATGGATCCATGTTTCGCTTCGACTTCAGTTCCATATTTTCGGACTTCAGGCTGTCGATTTCTATTCTTAGACTGCTGATTACACATTGTAAACTAGCAATACGCTCATTATACTTTAATAATTCACTTTTGCAACTTACACACGAATTTTTAACGGCTTCACTGTAACTTATTTTAGGAGTAAAATCGCGGATATCTACACACGCCGCCATCTTTATTCAATCTATTCTGCCAGAAGAAGGAGCCATTGACTCTGAAAGCTTGCAAATTTTAATATCTTTGTACGTGTGTTCACCTGCTGTCGAATGCTAAGTAGATTTTTTATCTGTCCAATATTTTCAAAAATTTCATCACTTTCTGGCTATCATCCATAGTTCCCCACTCCCTCTGCATTTGAACTGGTGTTCAGTGGTGTCAGTCTGGCTGCAGAGTTCACAATTTGGTGGTCCCCACATGTTGATGCGTGCCAGTCTTTTGTTTGTAGGCACTGCCAGGTGAACGATTTTGTACCTGGCATGCTCTGGTAGTATCCATTCAGAGTTGTTCTTCCAGACCTGTGGTCAGTCATGGTCTGGAAGTCTCATCTTTATTTTGGATTTATGGGTCTTCCCTCTCAGGGTGCTGTACATCCTCCTCACCATTCTCTGTTGTGGGTTGGCAACAACCACAATTGTATAGCTCTTGTCGACTGTGAGCTGTTGTGGTGCTGCAACTTAAACGGAATGTGGGCAGTGTCTATTGGTGCCCTCCAGATTGTGGTTTGTAGGCACTGAGCAGGCTGGACATTATGCAGTTGGCTGTTTTTCAATTTTCAGCTCTCAGTACAGAAACAGTGCTGCGCACTTTGTCTTGACGTTGATCAGTCTGAGTCCACCTTCTTCCCTTGACAGGAAGCACACTGTATGGCAAACTTTGAAATTTTCCTGCCTCCACAGCAGGTAACACAGCCCACCTGCTATCACTCACACAGTTTCTGCCAGTGCACATAGGATTTGCACCATGCACCACGCTTTTGGCAGGACTGCTTCAATTATAAGTTGCACACTTTGGCACAGTGTGAGGTTTCTGCTCATGCGTGTTCTCACGAGCCCTCTTGTTGTATTTAAACTTGTTGAACGCCCAATGTACAGCAAAAGTTCTTTCTCATTTACAGTGTATGTCTTTTGATGCTTCTGCAATACTCTACTAGCAAATGCAAATGATCTATGTTCAATAACACCTTCAACTTCAACCTCCTGACATAAATGAGCACCCAAACCAACACCACTACTGTTTGTCATAATACAAAAGAGAAGAGACAAATCTGGTCTGAACAATATCTGACTTTGACGCAAGTGTCCTTTGATCTAATCAAATGCATTCTGATATTCCCAATTCCAACCCCAAATTTTTCAAAAATTCATGCAGGCATGAAGCATTTAATGCTTGGCTGCTACAAAATTTTTCATAGAATCCTGTTAACCCAAAAAATGATTTAAGCTGTTTTTTGTTGCAAGAAGTAGGAAAATTAGCAACAGTGTCAAGTTTCTCTATATCAGGTACAATTACTTTCTCAGATATAACATGTCCTAAAAATTTTACTTCTTCAACACCATGTTTACACTTACATATTTTCAAAGTCATACCTTCTGGTTCCAATTTTGAAAACACAGCTCTTAACAGATCCAAATATTGTTCCCAAGTCTTTTCAGTGGCCAAAATGTAACCAACACACAATTAATTTTGAACTCACTTCACTTCCCAAGACAGAATCCAGAGCTCTTATGAATTCAGCCTCAGATACATTTAGCCCAGATAGCACCACCCAGTACTGAAAATACTTATCTCCATACAAAAATGAAGTATACTTTCTAGAATTAATTTCAAGTGGAATCTGGTGAAATCCAGAGGTCAAGTCCAAATTACTCATGAATTTTACATAATCAAATTTGTGTAACAGTTCGTCCATGTTCTCAGGATGGTCATTCTCTCTGATAAGAAACCTATTAAGATGTCTAGAGTCCAAAACAATTCTCAGTCCACCATTTCTCTTACTTATCACAACCAAAGGATTACTGTAAGCATTACCACTTCTCTCAATTACTCCCCAGGTTTCCATTTTCTGAATTTCTTTCTCCACATCATTCCTTTTTGAAAATGGTATACTATATGGCTTGAGAAAGCTCTGAGAGAAAGTATGCACTGATAGTCTTTCACTTTCCCTAGTCTTTCACTGAACACATTTCTAAACTCCAATAAAATATTCCTAACTTTTTCCTTTTGTTGGTCATTCAGAGTTTAGCTTCCCTTACTTTAGAATCTACTACACTTTCAAAATCGTGATCCTCAGTCTCATCAAAATCTATATCATCATAAAACATCTGGAAGTCACTTTGGTTCACAATGTTTTGTGAATAGTTACAACTTTCCCCACAGTTTAAAATACAGAAATTAGTTTTCACATAAGTATTACTTTCTGGTTCCAAAATAAACAATTCTTTAGCACTTCATCCAAAAAAAACTATCAACTTTCACTATTCACTCCAAACCAAGAATTATGTTTTCTTCCAGATTAGAGATCACTAAGCATCCATGTTCAAAAGCCTTGTCTTCTATACTAAAAGTTAATAGTACTTGACACTTTATCAATTTGCTTTGATTACCTGTCACTCCTCTTATCTTACACCTACAATGGGCATTTCCACAAAATTCTTACTATACTTGATCCTTTCTCTAAATTTTTCAGATATACCAAAAATCAGGCTACCTGTATCAATCAAACAGTTGTCTTCCCACTGCTCTATCTTAATTTTAATGTAAGGACATCCAAATTCTGAATCGTCCTCTCTGTTGTCAGACATTTCACCCAAAAGATCACTTTCAATTTCTTCAAATGCCCATCCACACTGTCTTCACAAGGTTTTATCAACTTCACAGGTATCATAGCATTGCTTTGATTACTCTTGTTGTCAGGTGAAGATTGAACACAATGAATAGATTCCCTGGCACAACTAAGGTCAGTTGTTACAGAAGGAACACAAAACACATTACTGTCAAAATTACACTTCCTGTTTAGATCCTCTTTCACTTCATTCCACCAATGGAGATACAAATTCTATCTCACCACAGTTAACTTATTTCAGAATGCATCGTTATCTATATTATCATCAATCTGGTCCCAAACAAACTTTGAAAAGTTTTCACCTTTATCTTCCAGGCTCACAGATATCGTACCTTCACTGCTCGGATCATTACTCTGCATGACATTAATAAAAAAAACTGTTTTGACTTGACTGATATTCCATGACCCTCACTTACAATATCATATACATCACTTACATTACCTGTATTGTCATCATTTACCAACAATTCTGAAACTGCATTATTCTTAAACTCCACAGTTGCCTAATACTCCTCATCACCACATTCCTCCAAAATTACTCCAACAACATCAGGGACAATACAAGTCTCATCTGCATCAAAGTCAATTTGCAATAAATCACCAGTCTGACTTACAAACCTCAGTTACTCCACAGCTCACATTCACATCTGCATCAAAAATACCAGCTAGTTCAGATTCAATACAGTCATCACCTGATTTCCACACATCAACAACACTGTTTTCCACCCAAGAGAAGAAATCACTAGTACATGAGACACCAAAATTCCCACAACTCTCATATTCTGGTTTGTGATTAACAATTACATCACCTTAATTAAACATAGTATCCCAAGCCTTGTGATCAAAACATAAATGAGAAGCCTGATATTTCAGATCCATGTGCTATAACATTAACACTTTTATTACTGTCTAATTGCAAGTGTAATGTAGGGGTCCTGTGATTGTTATAATTTCTTGCCCCAAAACTATGGACCTTCATTGAGGGGAACTGCTGTTTCCCAAGTAGTTACTTCTGTGATGGTTATTCCCATTATTCCTATAATGCTGCTGTTCAGAATTTCTCTCTCTGTTGTCACTTTGATCCTGATGGAAGTTGCCATTATCTCTGTTTCTGTGATTACTCCCATTGTGATTTCCATCATTCCTATTATTATGGTAAGTAGTTCCTTCTACTGCCCTACTCATCATGTCACATACTGTAAAAACTGTTCCAGACAATTGTTAGGTCCATGTACCAAATCCCTTTGCAATATTTCTGGTGATCTCCTTTTAAGTGCACCAGATGATTTTGTCAAACGGTTTGTCAAGATGTGCTAATTTTTTAAGTTGGTTCTTACAAAACTCTTTCAAAGTGCCATCCCTATTTTTATAATTAGGACCATTCAAAAATTCACCTTTGGTTCTCCCCTGTTCTGCTTCCAGCCAAATTTATTTAAACAACTTTTCTGGAAACTCTGATATGTTTACCACTGACTTAAATTCAAATTTACCCATGACAGAGCTTTGCCTTCAAGAAATCATTTAACAAATTTAACTTTTTGATTGTCATTCATACCTGACACAAAGCTCTCTAGCTCTCTTGGCAGTGGTGCAGAAAATCCACTGGATGTAAATTACTGATGGAAAACTTTTGATACAAGTGTTGGACCTAGCAGTACCATTGTCTGGACACAGATTTTTGTTAATACAACTTTCCAGAACTGCTGAAATTTTTTGATCTAAAACATTTTGCATACTATATTCTACATTTAAAATTTTTTGGTTTAAATTGGCGACATTTTATTGGGTGGTAGCTCCCAATTCACACAGTTCTTCTGCTATAGGCGTTTGTTCAACTCTGACCACATAAACATTCTTTAATTGGTTTCCTGACTCAGCTACAAACTCATTTTCTAAACAATAAATTCATTTCCTTAAACATAAACTTTTTCACACTTTTTAACCCCTCTAACAGCCCATATTTAACTCTGAAACTTGATTACTAGGTTGACCTATCTGAACTTGTAACATGTCCATCTAGCTACTGTTTTCAGTTTTCAAGTCATTTAATTGTCCTTGTAGTGAAGTTTCCAAATCATTTAGCATTTCATTATTTTTAGTTAACTGACCATTAACTGCACTGAATTTGCTATTGTTATCTGTCTTCATTTCCTCTAGTTTTGCCAAAATTAACTGCAAGACATCAGTCTTTACTATTTCTTTACTGTCTATGATTTCACTCGCCTCAAATATGTCCTGACTGGATCCTAAAGCTTCCATTTCTACCTCACTTTTGCTTTTTCCCCTATTCTTTGATTAACAAGCAGGGAGTCCACAAACAAATTAACTTCACAAATAGTTTGTACTTATCTTTATTTTTTGATATCCCTGGTTGCAGTTGTAAACTCTTCCTCACATTTATTAGATCTGATTCATCGTTACTGGTCATGCACCATCACTGTTGGTATAAAGATCCTTTGTTCGGTAGTCTTCAGTTTGGTCTATGTGATCAAAAATTTATTCAGACATAAATTTCAAAAATCAATGAAATAAAACAATTTCTGCTACAGACAAAATTTCATTATTAGTCAGTTAACCATGGGTGACGCTCACACTTGTAATCTCCTTCCTCCTTCCTTCTTCCATCTACTGTACACATTAAATAATGGCCAGTCCAAGTAATTAATAAACAAAGTCCTTTATGAAGATTTGAGAGGAGTGAAGATTACAATAAACTTTCAAGTTTACTTAGCTTGTCATGTTGAGATGGCTCCAGTTCTTCGTGTCTCAGGACCTGATTCTTGAAGCTGAAAATTTAACATGAGTCCTCATGGTTGGTTTAACCTAAATGAATTGGAAGATCGTTGTTGCAGAATTTTTTACATAAATATATTTTCCACTGATTTTATCACATTTTAGTACAACATATATCATACAGTATTTCGATTTTTCACATTAACAAAGCACCTATTACACAGAAACACACTCAGTCACATCAGAGGCAAGCTTACGACCCACACCCTGTGGAAATAACATTTTGCAATTTTTCTTAACAAATAAATTTCTTTTAGTTTTTGTTACATCATTAATTTTGATTATTATTTCATAAATGAATCCATAAATAAACATAGTAAACATTACAGGACTGCATAATTAATAATAGAAATCTTAAGAGTGCAAATAATTCATAATTTCAAATTAAAAAAAAAAAATTAACTGTACATTCAGAACTAGTACTTATTAGTTATAACACTGAAACTAAAATATTTTATAAAGTAATTCCTTTTTATGAATTTTAGCTTGAAATATAACATACTGTGTACAAAATTATATGAAAGCATTCAGAAAAGCAGCTAAGATAATACTGACCTGTCCAAAATTCAAAAAATAATACTAGTATCAATAACTACTGTTGAGGAAAAGTAATGCTACAGGAGGACGTCCCATTATAGATATCAAGAAGAGGCAAACACCAAATGATAGCAGTCTATTAATCTTCAGTACCTCAAACATATGCCAAATGATGGTACTCTGTGAGGAAATGTTAACAAGCGACAGGAAAGGACACTAGGTGCACGCAGTGTGTATGCCTGGGAGCCTCATTCGAGATGTTGAAGATGCTATTCCAACAGCTTTTGAGGGAAGAGGGTGCAACCAACTGTAGATTGTGGTGCATTTTAGAACAAATGATGCCTGTCGTCTGGGCTCTGAGCTCATACTTGGGTCATTCCAGCATTGTGCATGCAGTTTCAACGAAGCTCACAATCTGCAGCATTGTCACCAGAACTGATAATGGCCCACTGGTTCTGAGTCAAATGGAAGGACTGAACCAGAGACTTAGAAGGCTCTGTGACAATCTAGACTGTAACTTCCTGGACTTGCACCATAGGAAGGTTCTCCCTAAGTGGGTCAGGTATACACTATACATCAGAGGGTGCTACTAAGGTAGCTGACTGTCTGTGGCCTGCACACAAGGTTTTTTTTTTTTAGATTAGGTGACTATCCACTCAATCCAGATAACAAAAGCTGTAGGAAACACAGAAATATCAGTGTAAGATTGACAGAAATGCCTGCCACAGGTGAGAGTATAAAAATCCTAATGGTTAAATGCCAACACTTTCCAACAAAGTGCCAGTGTTGGAAGTGCTCCTGAAACGCAGTGAAGCTCACATAATACAAGCTACAGAAAGCTGGTTGAAACCCTAAATTGGCAGCAGTGAGATATTTGGAGAAAATCTGAGTGTGTATAGAAAGGATAGACAACTGGGAAATGGTGGTGATGTATTTGTCCCAGTAGACAGGAAACACAAATCCACGGAGCTACAAACTGAAACTGCACGTGAGATTGTTTGGGCAAGACTCAGTATCAGGGATGGTGATAAAATTAATAACTGGATTGTTCTATTGCCCATCAGGCTCATCTCCTGATGTAACCAAAAACTTAAGAGAAAACCTGAGTTCACTTGTATGTAAGTTCCCAATCATTCTGCAATCACTGGTGGATGTTTTAATCATTCAGCAACTAATTGGGAAAATTACAGTTTTTTTAGTGAAGGATGAGAGACATCCCATGAAACATTACTAAATGCATTCTCTGAAGACTACATAGAACAGGTAATTAGGAACACCACTAATGGTGAAAATATATTGGATCTAATGGCAACAAACAGACCTGACCTTTTTGGGAATGTCCACATCAAAACTGGTATCAGGACACCAGGAAACAATGATTACGAAAGTACAAAGGACAGCTAAAACAAATAGAAAGATGTATATGTTCAGTAACCTAGATAAAAAATTAGTAATTTCATACCTAAATGAGGATCTTGAAACTTGCAGCACAGGGCAGGAGCAAATAGAGGAACTATGGCTCAAGTTTAAAAGAATAATTGACCATGTGCTGGATAGATATGTTCCCAATAGAACAGTTCATAATGAAAGGGAACCTCCATGGTATACAGTCACTGCAAAGAAACTTCTAAAGAAACAGAAATTACTGCATAATAGGTGTAAAACAAAGTGTAGGGCTATAGATAGAGAGATACTGAAAGGATCATGTTTGGCTGTCCATAGAGCAATGCATGATGCTTTCAGTGACTGCTGTAGCAGAATATTGTCAAGTGATCTTTCACAAAATCCCAAGAAATTCTGGTCTTACGTAAAGGCTGTTAGTGGCACTGAAGTTAGCGTCCCAATCCCTTGAAAATGAGACAGGAACTGAAGTTAAGGGTAGCAAAGCAAAACTCGGATTGCTTATCTCCATTTTCAACTGTTCTTTCACAAATAAAAATGCAGGAGAATTGCCCCAATTTAATCTTCATACCATTAAAAAGACGAATAAAATAAGTACTTGTGTCTGTGATGTTGAGTAACAGTTGAAATCATTAAAACAGAACAAAGCCCCTGGGCCCTATTACATTATACACTGATTTGCACCTGAGTTAGCCCCTCTTCTAATTACAATCTACCATAGATCCCTGAAACAAAAAGACATGTCCAGATCTTGAAGTGATCCATAAAACTACCATCCAATCTCTTTGACACTGATTTGTTGTAGAATCTGAGATTCTGAGGCATTTGACTCAGTACCACACCTACGCATACTATCAGAAGTATGAGCATGCATGATATCAAGCGAAATTTGTGACTGGATTGAGGATGTTTTGGGAGGAATACACAACACGTTATCTTGGATGAAGAGTCATTGTCAGATGTAGAAGTAACTTTAAGTGTGGCCCAGCAAAATGTGTTGGGATCCTGGAAGTTCATGTTGTATATTAATTATCTTGCAGACAATGTTAACAGTAACCTCAGACTTTTTGCAAATGATGCAGTTATCTATTATGAAGCACTGTCTGAAAGAAGTTGCATAAATATTCAGTCAGAGCTTAATAAGGTTTCAGAGTGTTGCAAAGACTAGGAACTTGCTTTAAATGTTCAGAATGTAAAATTGTGCTCTAAACAAAATGAAAAAGCATAGTATGCTATGAATGGTCACAGGTTTCTTTGATCCTTGGCACAGCATCACAGAGATACTAGAGGAACTGAACAGTAAGATTGTTGAAGATATACATAAACTATCTCAAGAGACTCTATTAATGAAGTTTATAGAACTGGTTTTAAATGATGACCCACTACAATCTCCTACATGTACTTACATAGGGATAGTGAGTATAAGATCAGAACAATACTGCATGCACAGAGGCATTCAAACAATCACTCATCCTGCACTTCATGTGTGAATGGAACGGGAAGAAACCCTGATAACTAGTACAATGGGATGTACCCTTTGACTTGCATTTAACAGTGGTTTTCAGAGCACAGATGTAGATGTAGATGATCAGTTTGTCTTTCAGAAAGCAAGGGCACCAGAGAGGCAGTTCTGACACTGTGACTGATAATAGATAAGTTGTCAACATGGAAAAAGTGTTCAACAATGTAAAATTGTGGAAGATGTTCAAAATTCTCAACAAATAAGAATAAGCTATAGGAAAAGATAGCTAATGTATAATATTACACAAAGCAAGAGGGAACAATGAGAACTGAAGACCAAGAATGAAGTGCCCAGATTAAAAAAGATGTAAGACAATTATTTATATACTCTTTTGCCCCTACTGTTCAACCTACATACTGAAAAGCAATGATATAAATAAAATAAAGGTTCAATGGTAAAGTTAAACTTCATGGTGAAGGGAGATCAACATTAAGATTAGCTGATGACATTTCTATCCTCAGTGAAAGTGAAGAAGTAGTACAGAACATATTGAACAGAATGGACACTCTAGTGAGAACAGGGTTTGGACTGAGAGCAAACAGAAGAAAGATGAAAGTAATAAATAGTAGTAGAAATTAGATTAGCAATAAACTTAACATCAAAATTGGGGACCAAAAATTAGACAAAATCAATGAATTTTGCTATCTTGAAAGTAAAATATGAAATGAAGGATGAAGTAAGGAAATAGAAAGCAGAAGCAAAGAGGCCATTCCTGGCCACAAGAAGTCTGTTTTTATTACATATTGGCCTTACTCAGATGAAGAAATTTCAGACAATCTACATTTGGAGTGCCATTTTTAGCTAAATAATTTCTCATGATAGTATAAACGTAATGTTTAAAGTATTCTCTGTGATTTTTCATGATGCAATAGCTCACTTTCCAACCAACTCATTTTGGATCTATACCATATTTGCACTGCTATCTAAAGTAGCTAAATCATATTTTGCAGACCATGAGATGCATTTTTTTCTTCAAAAAATTGCCTTAAAATTAAAGTGTGTCTTGTTGTTGTTGTTGTTGTGGTCTTCAGTCCTGAGACTGATTTGATGCAGCTCTCCATGCTACTCTGTCCTGTGCAAGCTTCATCTCCCAGTACCTACTGCAGCCTACATCCTTTTGAATCTGCTTAGTGTATTCATCTCTTGGTCTCCCTCTACGATTTTTACCCTCCACGCTGACCTCCAGTACCAAATTGGTGATCTCTTGGTGCCTCAGAACATGTCCTACCTACTGATGCCTTCTTCTAGTCAAGTTGTGCCACAAACTCCTCTTCTCCCCAATTTTATTCAATACCTCCTCATTAGTTATGTGATCTCCCCATCTAATCTTCAGCATTCTTCTGTAGCACCACATTTCGAAAGCTTCTATTCTCTTCTTATCCAAACTAGTTATCATCCATGTTTCACTTCCATACATGGCTACACTCCGTACAAATACTTTCAGAAACGACTTCCTGACATTTAAATCTATACTCGATGCTAACAAATTTCTCTTCTTCAGAAACGCTTTCCTTGCCATTGTCAGTCTACATTTTATATCCTCTCTACTTCAACAATCATCAGTTATTTTGCTCCCCAAATAGCAAAACTCCTTTACTCCTTTAAGTGTCTCATTTCCTAACCTAATTCCCCCAGCATCACCCGACTTAATTCGACTACATTCCATTATCCTCGTTTTGCTTTTGTTGATGTTCATCTTATACCCTCCTTTCCTGACACAGTCCATTCCATTCAACTGCTCTTCAAAAGTCCTTTGCTGTCTCTGACAGAATTACAATGTCATCGGCGAACCTCAAAGTTTTTATTTCTTCTCCATGGATTTTAATACCTACTCTGAACTTTTCTTTTGTCTCCTTTACTGCTTGCTCAATATACAGATTGAATAACATTGGGGAGAGGCTACAACCCTGTCTCACTCCCTTCCCAACCACTGCTGCCCTTTCATGTCCCTTGACTCTTATAACTGCCATCTGCTTTCTGTACAAACTGTAAATAGCCTTTCGCTCCCTGTATTTTACCCCTGCCACCTTCACAATTTGAAAGAGAGTATTCCAGTCAACATTGTCAAAAGCTCTCTCTAAGTCTACAAATGCTAGAAACGTAGGTTTACCTTTCCTTAATCTTTCTTCTAGGATAAGGTGTAAGGTCAGTATTGCCTCACGTGTTCCAACATTTCTGTGGAATCCAAACTGATCTTCCCCGAGGTCGGCTTCTACCAGTTTTTCCATTTGTCTGTAAAGAACTTGCGTTAGTATTTTGCAGCTGTGACTTATTCAACTGATAATTCGGTAATTTTCACATCTGTCAACACCTGCTTTCTTTGGGATTGGAATTATTGTATTCTTCTTGAAGTCTGAGGAAATTTCGCCTGTTTCATACATCTTACTCACCAGATGGTAGAGTTTTGTCAGGTCTGGCTCTCCCAAGGCCGTCAGTAGTTCCAATGGAATGTTGTCTACTCCCGGGGCCTTGTTTCGACTTAGGTCTTTCAGTGCTCTGTCAAACTCTTCACGCAGTGTCATATCTCTCATTTCATCTTCACCTACAACCTCTTCCATTTCCATAGTATTGTTCTCAAGAACATCACCCCTGTATAGACCCACTATATACTCCTTCCACCTTTCTGCTTTCCCTTCTTTGGTTAGAACTGGGTTTCCATCTGAGCTCTTGATATTCATGCAAGTGGTTCTCTTTTCTCCAAAGGTCTCTTTAATTTTCCTGTAGGCAGTATCTATCTTACCCCTAGTGAGATAAGTCTCTACATCCTTAAATTTGTCCTCTAGCCATCCCTGTTTAACCATTTTGCACTTCCTGTCGATCTCATTTTTGAGGCATTTGTATTCCTTTTTGCCTGTTTCATTTACTGCATTTTTATATTTTCTCCTTTCAACGATTAAATTCAATATTTCTTCTGTTACCCAAGGATTTCTAGTAGCTCTCGTCTTTTTACCTACTTGATCCTCTGCTGCCTTCACTACTTCATCCCTGAGAGCTACCCATTCTTCTTCTACTGTATTTCTTTCGCCCATTCCTGTCAATTGTTCCCTTATGCTGTCCCTGAAACTCTGTACAACCTCTGGTTTAGTCAGTTTATCCAGGTCCCATCTCCTTAAATTCCCACCTTTTTGCAATTTCTTCAGTTTTAATCTACAGTTCATAACCAATAGATTGTGGTCAGAGTCCACATCTGCCCTTGGAAATGTCTTACAATTTAAAACCTGGTTTCTAAATCTCTGTGTTACCACGATATAATCTATCTGCAACCTGTCAGTATCTCCAGGGTTCTTCCATGTATACAACCTTGTTTTATGATTCTTGAACCAAGTGTTAGCTATGATTAAGTTGTGCTCTGTGCAAAATTCTACCAGGCGGCTTCCTCTTTCATTTCTTAGCCCCAATCCATATTCACCTACTATGTTTCCTTCTCTCCCTTTTCCTACTCTCGAATTCCAGTCACCCATGACTATTAAATTTTCATCTCCCTTCACTACCTGAATAAATTCTTTTATCTCATCATACATTTCTTCAATTTCTTTATCATCTGCAGAGCTAGTTGGCACATAAACTTGTACTACTGTAGTAGGCGTGGGCTTTGTGTCTATCTTGGCCACAATAATGCGTTCACTATGCTGCTTGCAGTAGCTTACCCGCACTCCTATTTTTTTTATTCATTATTAAACCTACTCCTGCATTACCCCTACTTGATTTTGTATTTATAACCCTGTATTCACCTGACCAGAAGTCTTGTTCCTCCTGCTACCGAACTTCACTAATTCCCACTATATCTAACTTTGACCTATCCATCTCCCTTTTTAAATTTTCTAACCTACCTGCCCGATTATGGGATCTGACATTCCACACTCTGATCCGTAGAATGCCAGTTTTCTTTCTCCTGATAATGACGTCCTCTTGAGTAGTCCCTCGCTCGGAGATCCGAATGGGGGACTATTTTACCTCCGGAATATTTTACCCAAGAGGATGCCATCATCATTTAATCATACAGTAAAGCTGAGTGCCCTTAGGAAAAATTACGGCTGTAGTTTCCCCTTGCTCTCGGCCGTTCGCAGTACCAGCACAGCAAGGCTGTTGTGGTTAGTGTTAAAGGCCAGATCAGTCAATCATCCAGACTGGTGCCCCTGCAACTACTGAAAAGAGTGCTGCCCCTCTTCAGGAACCACATGTTTGTCTGGCCTCTCAACAGATACCCCTCTGTTGTGGTTGCACCTACGGTAGAGCTAACTGTATCGCTGAGGCCCGCAAGAAGCCTCCCTACCAACGGCAAGGTAAATGGTTCATGGGGGGGGGGGGGGGGGGGGGGGGAAGTGTGTCTTTACACTCAAAATTAATATAAAAATGTCCAGAATTTGATCTAAAATTACCACCAGCATTAAAAATGCCGGAAATATGGAAGCGTCCGATTCCACCATCTGCTTTGACCAATGGCGTCACAAATATGGCGGTAACGATAATCCATTATGATTCCAATATGACGCCTGTGACGTCATTACGAAA
The DNA here is from genome assembly GCF_021461385.2 of Schistocerca piceifrons. Taxonomy (NCBI): domain Eukaryota; kingdom Metazoa; phylum Arthropoda; class Insecta; order Orthoptera; family Acrididae; genus Schistocerca; species Schistocerca piceifrons. Next base: position 510,104,793 of record NC_060138.1, read on the forward strand.
ACATGACAACAAACATGAAAATACATCGAAAAACCAACACACACACCTTCCACAAAAAAACCTAATCAAACTAACGGTACTAAGCGTGGGAAATTGGGTGTTTTTGGGTGGGGACAAATTAAGTATAAACACACGCCATTACGCCAAACGAAAAAAACACTATAATAACAAGACCCCACAACCTTCCCAAATTCCACTACACACAAAAATCCACTGGAATCAATCACCTATATAGGTCAACAGCAACTACCAGTACCACACTATAAATCTCAAAACTTTCACCAACACCATACTTAATCCTACCAAAAAAAAACACCTAGAAATTCAAAATTGGAATCAAATACTTCCCTTGACCTATATAGATCATAAACTGCTGATACCACACTATAAATCTCAAAACTTTCACCGCCGCCACAATCCTTTGAAAAAAAAATAAAAAATAAAAAAGATTAAAAAAACCTAGAAAATCAAAATTGGAATCGAACAGTTCTCGTGACCTGTTATCCTTACGACATCTCCATTTCCTCACAACACACTGAACACTCCACGACTTCAGCCTACAGGCCAAACAACTGAAGAAATTTTATTAGAAAACAACACACTGTCCCCCATCATCGCTGACATCCAAAAACTGTTGACCTTGTCAGTCATATCCATACCTGCCAAAGACATAAACAAAGCAATTTACCAAAATTCCCACACAATGAACAAAAAAAAACTACAATAACGTTGACATAACAAAACCAGAATCATTAACTCACTGAAAAATATTCCACTGAAAGCACAGCACCACCGATAGCACACACATGCAACGTTACCACGCAACGCAAGGGAACCCCATACGCCACATAACATGCTACCCATAAACACACCGACAGAGAGAACCACTGACCACAATATGCCACCTATAAATATGCAAACTAAACCAAAAACATCACCTAACACACAACACATAAACACACCACCAGAGAGCACCACTGATCACATCAAAACCACACCTACAAACTCGCCACTCTCACAAAATAAACTTTGCACCGTCGTGACGGCACACGCCACAACAGCCTTAGATCATGGGTCAAAGCCGACGGGTGGGATTGGATGCTTCCATTGACCCAAAATGCCATATATTCGGTGCCACAGGAAACCTATCTCTATCTTGCTATCTTGCTAACACTGTTTCCCTCCCACCCAGATATAACAAACCCAGAGCACTGTCTAGCCTACGTTGTGTCACTGCAGTTGTGACGTTCACCTGGTTTATTTCTTCATTGATAGTCCTTAGTGTTAATGTACTGTGTTATTATACTGGCTGAAAAATGAGGGGCAGAAGGTCAACACTGACTACTGTAAATGATGTAGCCGACAGTTGCACAATTGCTTTTCACAGTTCTTTACTTTCACTGCTCACAACCCACCAATATTACACAGTTAATATGGCCAGTTCACTATTGGTTAACTTTTGATAAGCCTCATTACCAGTTTGCAGGCAAATGTCAGCATACAGCTACAATAGTTTGCCGTTGAACATCTACAAGCATGAAAAATCTAAACACACAGTTCTTGCAGAATAATACAGTATGTGTGGCACTACTGAACAGACACTGTCATTGTTTTAACTCATGGCCTACTTGTGTTACACTTGTTTCACAGTTAATATGAAGCATTGTTGTTGATCTAACCAATACTGGTTTCTCGTCTGAAAATTGGCCGTGGCTTGACTGTCTTGGTCCCAATAATCAGGCCTTTATATATTCTCACAATAATAGATACTGAAGCTACACATTGTTTGATGTTTAATTTACAGAAATTACAGTTAAAACATCACTCATTCAATTAACTGAATACATTGAAAAATGCCTCCTTTCTAACAATTTTTCTACGACAAAGGTTAGGCCAAATTATTTGTTCAGATAATGAAATTAATAGATACCGGTATACTTATGCAAACAATGCTTTTGAGAAACCTGGTGATTATTTTGGAATTAATTAAGGAGTGGCTTTGCTAATATGTTTTCGAATAGAGTCAAATAAATACTTGAACAATCCTAGTGGTGGTTATTCCACATATTTACAATTAGTACAGAATTTATATTTCTTTAAAATTCAACAATAGAATTTAAGTTATGAAATTATAACAAAAGATATGAACCAGGAATAGTCAAAATAAATTAGTAAATTGAGTACATACATAAAACTAAGCACAAATTAGATCTGGTACTATATTTCTTAAGACTGAGGGCCAACCTTTCTCTTTTATGAAAATGCAGATTATACTCATGTGTGTTAATAGTAATTAAGGAACAAAGAAAATAAAATGAATTTAAGGAGGCAGATGGCAAAACATGAGAGGAAGTAAAAGGATCCCAGCTTGCTTCGTCACACAGTCTACAGTGCCAGTGAACTTGAATTCAAAGTGATTTGTATTATTAGTAACAGTAGTACATTTTTGTTAGGAGCTAGTTTTGTAATGGAAAAAAATAAAAGATATTCAGATGATGTGGGCTATAAACTGAAAGTAATAGCCTATGGGGAACATGGAAACAGAGCAGATGAGCAGCATTTCAGCCCACCACCAACAGAAAAAAAACATTCACACTTGACAATCTTGTAAAGAAGAATTAAAAAAATGAGGAAGACTAAATGTGCAAATAGAGGACTGAATGCAAAATGACCAAAACTAGAAGATGACATATTAAAATGGCATTAAGGACACCACCAAAATGGAATTGTAAATAATACAAAAATGATTCGTGTACACACTCGTAAGCTAGCACTACAGTGGAACTTAACAGACTTTAAGGGTGGAGTTGGTTGGTGTTAAATAAAGGTTTATGAAGTGTCATGGACTTAGCATGCAAACCAAAATCAAAATTTTGCAGAAAGTGCCACAAGATTATGAAGAGAGTATATTATCTTTCCATCATTTTGCTATTCAACATATAAAAAGAAAAGAAAACCAACATGGAACTTAACCAAACAGTGAATATGGATGAACTCCTCTGACATTTGATGTGCCGAGTAACAGAACTGTTGTCACAAAAGGTGCTAACACTCTACCTATAAAAACAAGTGGGGATGAAAAAATGCACTACACTCTTGGTACTTCATGTTGTGCTAATGGTACTAAACTTAATCCACTGATCATTTTCAAGCACGAAACAATGCCAAAACCTTCCGAAATACTTCTGGTGTTGTTGGTCGTCTACATGACAAGGGTTTTACAGATAAGATTGGTATAAAATTATGGATTAACATAGTCTGAGAGATAAGGAAAGGTGCTTTATTGAAGAAGAGTTCTCTTTTTGTGCTAGATCAGTTTAATAGTCATTTCAAAAATTCTGTGGAAGAGAAATTGAGACATGGAAATACAGAGCTTGCTGTTATTCTGGGAGGACTTACTTCACAACTGCAACCTCTTGATGTCTCAATAAGTAAACCATTTAAAGTATACATGAGAGAGGAATGGAATAAATGGATAATGGATGAAATCCACCATGAATTGATGCTGAAAGGAGCTTTAAAATGACCTACAATCAAACATGTGCACCAGTGGATAAAAGAGTCATGGTCTAGAGTCAGAGTTATTTTTAAATCTTTCAAGAAGTGCAGTGAAGACCTTATATATGAAGAGGACAACAATGATGACAAAGAGGAAGAAGAAGGAGAAGAAGAAGAAGAAAGTTCAGATGATGATTTTCAGGTACTTTAAAAGTATGTTTGGCTTTACAAACTAAGATTTTTTTTTAGTCTAGCTTTGCAATCTAGTAACGTAAATGGTAAAAATGTTATTTTTTTTAATTACCTAAAAATTAAGGTGCATCTTATAGTCTGTAGCTTCTTATAGTCCATAAAATATTAGTATTCTATGTATTTACTTACTTTCACTGTCTATTTGCTTGTCAACTTTGGTCTCTTTTGGAGTTTTAGATTTTCCACTTGCCATTTTTGGACAATTTCTGAGACATTAGAAAATCTGTTCTGAAAAAGACAAGTTCATTACAATATAAAGTGAAAATAATAGGAAACAGAAAGTGGTAAATACCTACAAAATGTTGAATACTAAGTCTGATCAGCTTTTACTGTTCTATTCTTAAGTATACATACACCTGATACCATAGTATGAAATAAGTACTCAAATGTTAAGTCTGATTGAAAACTTATCACCAATCACTCATGTCAGAGGGCATCAATAATTACAAGTATACTGTTTTCTCGTGATACTGAGGAAATATTTTTGTTGAACACATTTATCAAACTGTCTTTTTAACCAAGCATATATATTACAGACTGAACAAAGAATATATAGTTGTATAGCCTAATTGAAACAAAATTGTAGTGTATGCCAATCACTTATCCCAGAAACTAATTTACATTCAAATCTACTAAACTTACTTATTTTGCCCCAGAACAGTCACAAGTGTTTTGGAATCAACTGATGAAATTTTTCTATATCATGTAATCGAGGAATCGCAAAGAAAAAAATGTTTATCATTGTTGCAGTTATGGGCTGCAATACCAAGTGGTTTCCAAGCATGTGTATGACTCATAAAATCATTGTGGCCTACATTAATTTGAAACAGCCCCAGTCCCAGTCACCTTCAACAACTGATACTCTTGACATTTCCACTCTCTACCAGCCAGGTAATTACTTCATGCTACCTCTGGATGGTTCCTATAATCCATGCATTCTGTTAGTCAAGGTGTGCCATAAAGCTCTTTCCTTGCCATCAGATCAGTACCTCTTCATTGGTTGTCTGATCTATGCATCAAATCTTCAATGATGTTCTATAGCATCACACTTTGAAAGCTTTTGTTCTATTCTTGTCTGCACTTTATATCATCCATGTTTTGCTTCCACATAACGATACACTTCAGACAAATACTTTCAGAAAAAAACTTTTTAAGACTTAATTTACATTTAATGTTAACAATTGTCTCCTTTTCAGGAATGCTGTTTTTGGGATTGACAGTCTGCATTTCATATTATATATAGTTTTACCATTGCTGGTTATGTAGCTGGACAAACAGTAAATCTCATCTACTTTCAGTGAATTATTTACTAATCTAATTCCCAGAGTGTCATCTAACTAAATTCAGCTATACTTAATTACCTATCTTCTATTTATTTTTAACTTATAACAGCTTTTTGAGGAACAATCCACTCTCTTCAACTGGTCTACCAATTCCTTTCCATTTCGAACATAATTACCAAATCTTCAGCAAACTGTAAAATTGTTACTTCTTCTACTTGAACTGTAATTCACTTTACAAATTTTTGCTTAGTTTCCTTTACTGGTTGGTCAAAATAGAGAATGAATAACAGGAGGGACAGGCTCTGGCTCTGTATCTCTCCCTTCTCATTTTCTGTCTGCCTTTTGTGTCCTTTGACTCTTGTAACTGCAGTATGATTTCTGCTCCAGTTACACATCTTGCCAAGGTGAAACAGAAACCAGTGATTATGTTTAGCATATGACAACTCAATCATGTACAGATATGTTCTGAGCTGCAGTAGTGAAGTGGGTACATTGGCAACACATTGTATTAAATCCCATGTCAGAGGTTAAAATTCCAGAAAACTCTACACAATCTGCAATGATGACTTCAGAAAACGGCTAAAAATGTACATTAGTCCTAAAATATTGCTGTTAATGGCTGTTGTTTCATGGATTAATATTATTTTACAGAAAATAATGTAAACAATCACACAGAAGCACACAACTATAACTGCAAGAAGAATGAACAAATATTGGTTCAAGTTACAACAGATATAATTTCACTGGAAGACTGCTGTGTTAATGAAATGAAATGATCATAAGGCATTAGTGGCTGACAGAATCTGTTTGGGACTGTTCGGCTACCTAGGCCAATGCCTTGTATTTGACACCACTTTGACAACATTTTATTCATGAAGATAAGTTTATGACAACATAAGCACCAAGTTGCCAAGTGGAGAAAATCTTTAACAAGGGTTGGAATTGAACTCAGGTCCTGCAATACAGAGACAGTGAGCTTAACTAAAAGACTATGAGCTGTGGAAACTGTCTTAATTAGCAAAGGTAAACAACAAAAAATTCAACAGAATATTTCTATGAGGTGCATCCAGAAAGTAAGTTTCCTTATTTTTTTAAAAAAGATAAAACAGTTACATGAAAGATTTTATTGGCAACACGTACAGCAATGTTTGAGCTATTTTTTGACATAGCCAAAAAAAGAAATGAGACACTTACCATACTGTGGGATCAACTTTTGCATTCGTGTGTCATAGAAATCATCCACCTCTGAATGGAACCAGTTTGTGACAGTCATCTTTAGCTCTCCGTTGTTGTCAAAAACCTGGCTGGAGGACAGGAATTTCTTGAGGTGCACAAAAGATGGAAATTGCTGGGAGCAAGATCAGGTCTGCAGAAATGTCAGTGCTACTCCAAAGTGTTTCATTTTATGCTCAGATGTCAGGTTTTTTTTGGCACTCACCTGACACACAACCTTGAACAGCAGGTGTTTAGTGAAAATTTCATGCAACAAGGATCACAGGATCCGCAGAAAATGGCTGCTGAGCCCCATAATCATCAAACAATTGTTCTCAAGGCTGCACTACCACACCAGCTGAACTAGGGAAAACAATTGTTCTCAAGGCTGCACTACCACACCAGCTGAACTAGGGAAGGACATAGTTATAACAAGGACCAAGAAGTAGTAAACAGCAAATTCAATGTGCAGTGTTGTGCTACAAAGGCCATCCCTCTGAAGGACAAAAATAACAAATACTTGAGAGAATCAACCACAAAATGCCAGGTCAGTGCAGCAGTACATCGGCAGGACAAGAGTGATGATTTTTCGGACAGTAAAATTTTCCACCAGTGCAACACCAGATGAAAGTGTATGTGTTTCATATGTGCCTCAAACAGACTTCAATCCACATGAGAATAATTTATAACTTTTGCCTTATAATGTGCCGGGCTTAGAAAACAAAGCAGGCGCTTTTGAATCTTTTATCACAGGACCATCTCCATGTAGTAGTAGTAGTAGTTAAAGAACACCAGAAAATAGTGGACAACATTCAATATTGCAAATTAAAATGCTAGAACCTAGATACATTCTACTGTAGAACACATAATAAAGGTGGTGGTGTTGCCATCTACTCAAAAAAATGTAAGTTCATCTCAACCACAGAAAAAGTGCTATTTGGGAAAAATATCTGTACTGACAAAGATTTTGAAATTGCAATTCTTAAGCTCACACATCGCATTGTTCCTTTCTATGCCATAGGTGTACATAGATCACCATGTGGAAATTTTGATGCTTTTCTTAAATCACTTGATGGAGTTTTAAGTACATTAATGTCAGGTTGTAGAAGTGTAAATCTTGTCATATTGGGATATCTGAACATCAACACTTTACATGATGGTCAGGAAAGGAAATGTTTTACTGATTGTATCCTGTCTTAAGGGCATAAAGATCTTCTTGGACTAGTACCCACCAGAATAGCTAACAGACATAGTAGTTCAATTGATCATGTTATCACAAATTATGACCATATCATCTCAACAGATGTCATACATGGTCACCTCTCAGATCATTTAGGCCAAATACTGGTGCTGAAATGTAATTTATTTATTTATTTCATGTTCCGTAGATCTCATATTGTGAGCATGTTACATGAGATGTGGAACGAGTCAAACATACAAAACAACAAACATACAAAAAGATACAAAACAGTCTTCATTAAATATATAAAAAATGTTCTACATAACTGCATATAGTTAATACAAAGTTTAGAGGAAAAACAGATATTGTACATATAACAGAAGATTTCTTTAAGTGTTAATACAAAATTTCATGTTTTAATTTGGAAAAAAATTGCAAGCACATTTCTTTGTTAACAAGATGGATAATTCTATCTAAATGCTATTTCCCTTTTTGCATCATAAAACTCTTCTAATGTATAAACAGACATATTTAACAAATATTCCTTTAGTTTTGCTTTAAAAAGAGATTCATATTCTCTTAAACATTTTATCTGGTCAGGGAGATGGTTAAAATTTTTGTTCCTGACCATTTGACACCTCTCTGAACAACTGTCAGGTTCTTAAGTTCACAAAGAGGATTTTCTTTCCCTCTGGTATTATATTTGTGATAGTTCTTATTTCATGGAAATTGTGCAAGGTTCTTAATTACAAAACACATCAGCAAATGTATGTACTGGGCTACAGTGGTCATTATTTGCAGCTTTTTGGGGTACTCTGCACATAATTCTAATAGCCCTTTTCTGGGCCACAGAAATTTTCTTTGCCAAAGCTAAATTTCCCCAGAAGATAATTCCATAACACATAATGGAGTGAAAATACCCATAGTTTTCGGACTTCATAGTGGTTAAATCTCCAATGGAAGACATCATTCTGATAGCATACATAGCCGAGCTCAATTTTTTTAGGGTCTGATGTATATGGAAGGACCAGTTCATTTTGCTATCAATATGTACTCCAAGAAATTTAGACACATCCATTCTTTCTATTGGTTGATTTCCACATGTTACATTTATTTCTCCCCCCCAAGAACCATGGACCTTGCCTTTGGTGGGGAGGCTTGCGTGCCTCAGCGATACAGATAGCGGTACCGTAGGTGCAACCACAACGGAGGGGTATCTGTTGAGAGGCCAGACAAACATGTGGTTCCTGAAGAGGGGCAGCAGCCTTTTCAGTAGTTGCAGGGGCACCAGTCTGGATGATTGACTGATCTGGCCTTGTAACACTAACCACAACAGCCTTACTGTGCTGGTACTGCGAATGGCTGAAAGCAAGGGGAAACTATGGCCGTAATTTTTCCCGAGGGCACTCAGCTTTACTGTATGATTAAATGACGATGGCGTCCTCTTGGGTAAAATATTCCAGAGGTAAAATAGTCCCCCATTCAGATCTCTGGGTGGGGACTACTCGAGAGGATGTCGTTATCAGGAGAAAGAAAACTGGGATTCTGCAGATCGGAGCGTGGAATGTCAGATCACTTAATCGGGCATGTAGGTTAGAAAATTTAAAAAGGGAGATGGATAGGTTAAAGTTAGATATAGTGGGAATTAGTGAAGTTTGGTGGCAGGAGGAACAGGACTTCAAGTCAGGTGAATACAGGGTTATAAATACAAAATCAAATAGGGGTAATGCAGGAGTCAGTTTAATAATGAATAAAAAAAAATAGGAGTGCGGGTAAGCTACTACAAACAACATAGTGAATTCATTATTGTGGCTAGATAGACACGAAGCCCACGCCTACTACAGTAGTACAAGTTTATATGCCAACTAGCTCTGCAGATGACGAAGTATTTGAAGAAATGTATCATGAAATAAAAGAAATTATTCAGATAGTGAAGGGAGACGAAAATTTAATAGTCATGGGTGACTGGAATTCGGTAGTAGGACAAGGGAGAGAGGAAAAGTAGTAGATGGATATGGATTGGGGCTAAGAAATGAAAGAGGAAGCCGCCTGATAGAACTTTGCACAGAGCACAACTTAATCATAGCCAACACTTGGTTCAAGAATCATAAAAAAAGGCTGTATACATGGAAGAAGCCTGGAGATACTGACAGGTTTCAGATAGATTACATAATGGTAAGACAGAGATTTAGGAACCAGGTTTTAAATTGTAAGACATTTCCAGGGGCAGATGTGGACTCTGACCACAATCTATTGGTTATGAACTGTAAATTAAAACTGAAGAAATTGCAAAAAGGTGGGAATTTAAGGAGATGGGACCTGGATAAACTGACTAAACCAGAGGTTGTACAGAGTTTCAGGGAGAGCATAAGGGAACAATTGACAAGAATGGGGGAAAGAAATACAGTAGAAGAAGAATGGGTAGCTTTGAGGGATGAAATAGTGAAAGCAGCAGAGGATCAAGAAAGTAAAAAGACGAGGGCTACTAGAAATCCTTGGTTGACAAAAGAAATATTGAATTTAACTGACGAAAGGAGAAAATATAAAAATGCAGTAAGTGAAACAGGCAAAAAGGAATACAAACGTCTCAAAAATGAGATCGACAGGAAGTGCAAAATGGCTAAACAGGGATGGCTAGAGGACAAATGTAAGGATGTAGAGGCTTATCTCACTAGGGGTAAGATAGATACTGCCTACAGGAAAATTAAAGAGACCTTTGGGGAAAAGAGAACCACTTGTATGAATATCAAGAGCTCAGATGGAAACCCAGTTCTAAGCAAAGAAGGGAAAGCAGAAAGGTGGAAGGAGTATATATAGGGTCTATACAAGGGTGATGTTCTTGAGGACAATATTATAGAAATGGAAGAGGATGTAGATGAAGATGAAATGGGAGATACGATACTGCGTGAAGAGTTTGACAGAGCACAGAAAGACCTGAGTCGAAACAAGGCCCCAGGAGTAGACACTCAACCAGTTAATCGCTTCAGAGAGTATGTTGTTAACTGACTCCTCCAAATTAACATCTGATTTTCCACTCATGAAGATGGTGGTATCGGCTGCAAAAAGAGTAAATTTGCAAGGCAGGCTTGCACACAATGGTAAATCATTTATAAACATCAAAAACAACAGTGGCCCCAGAATTGAGCCTTGTGGCACACCACAACTAATAGAAGTCCATTCAGACTGAGCGGAGGTATCCCTTGACTCATCTGAGCTGTTTAAAATAACTTTCTGTTTTCTTTAAATTCAAACCAAGAAAAACGTATGAGCACAGGCAAATACTATCTGCAAACAACATTGCTACACTAAGATATAGTTTAAGCCAGAAATCATGGGAATCAGTAATTAATATCATTGAGGTCAACAATAAATGTTCACAGAAATTCTGACTGAGCACTAACATAGAGCCATTTCATTAAAAAAAGTAAGTATCCATAAAAATGAACCTTTAAATTCAAATCTGTGCCATTAGTTTTTAAAACAAAAGATCTGTAAGAAAAAATGGAAAACATGTGTAGCTTATGTGAGACCTGAGTTTCTCCTCGTTATACAAGTTTCAAACAACTTACAGGAAATCAGCTAGGTAACATTTACAGCTGTAAGTATTACCTGGCTGAAATCCCATAAGGTGTTTGAAAAATGTATAGCTTACACAGACTGACTAACTTAAGAGTTATATAAAGAATCAGAATCAGAAGTTTTATCATCCCATAACATACAAAGTCAAATCATGGATCTGATGTACTGGGGACTCGTCAACATTACATTTACATTACAATTACAGTTTGTATATACAGTATTACAAAAACAATATATCAACACTCCAGTTTACATGTATTACAAAGTAATATATAACAACAGCTTTTACGCAGTGAACATACTTTTACAAACATTTATTTGACACAAAACTGCTAAGCTTAATTTACAGGTGATGTTTCCTTGCTCAGACTTCTACATCATCATTCATAAATTCTTCTACAGAGTAATAAAATTTCTCCACTAATAACTTGTGGAGCTTCACTTTCAGTTGCCCTAGCTCCATGCTATTTATTTGTTTCTTTTTTAGCATGTTGTAGATTTTCATGCCCATATATTCTGGGGTTTGTGCATATAACTTTAACCCGTGAGTAGGAAGCATGAAGTCTGTCTTATTCCTAGTGATGTATTGATGCTTAAAATTGTTTCTGTGAATAATGTAGGGTTACTGTATACAAAAATAATCAGTTCATAGATGTACAAAAAGGGAGCACTTAATATTTTTAGATCTATTAACAGTGGCTGACAAGATTCTTTTGGTCTTGCATTACACATATGGTCTAAATGTATTCCTAAAAATTTAACACAATATGATTCTTTCAGTTCCCGATTTCTGCAGGTAATATGAATTTCATTTATCTTAGAGTTTTTAGTTTTAAACTGTAGTAAATGTATTTTCCCAATATTCAGTTTTAACCCATTTAGTTGGAACCAGTTTTCTAAACTGTCTAGTAGATTTGTGACAGTTGAGGAAATTTGTTCTGAATGATTGCTTTCAATGAGGGCAGACCTATCATCAACAAACAAAACTGAGTGTGGATTTATGTTTAGTGGTAAGTCATTTACGTAAAGTAAGAATAAAATTAGACCCAGAATTGAGTCTTTTGGAATGCTTTGTAAAATAAAATTTCCCTTGCTTGATGATATAACTACTCTTTGTTTTCTCTTTGTGAGGTATGACTTGAACCATTCTAAAACATGACATCCAATTTTGTATTTTTCCATTTTATACAGGAGCAATTGATGGTTTACATAATCAAATGCTTTTGTGAGGTCACGGAACAATCCTGCAACTTTGCTAGATTTGTCTGAGGTGGAACAAAGTTTTTTCACAAACTCATTATGTCATCTATTGTGTTTTTGCCTTTATGAAAGCCGAATTGATTATCTGACAGTATGTTTGATTTTTAAATAAATGTTTTGATTTGCATTACTACCACTTTTTCAAATATTTTTGAGAACATTTGGAGAACAGAGACTGGGCAGTAGTTCCCCATATCTTCTCTTGAGCCTTTTTTGAACAAAGGTTTTACCTCTGCATGCTTCAGGATGTCTGGAAAGTGGCCTTCTTCAAGTGATTTATTGATTATTGAGCAAAGGAGGTGAGCTATTATCCTGGCAGCTGCTTTAACTATTTTAGTAGGTATGTCATCCCACCCTGCAGAATTTTTCTTTTTGAGCTGTAATATAGTGTTCTCTACATCTTTGGCTGAAAGTTTTTTAGATTTGTTAAAGCATTCTACCGCCTTCTGATTTAATCGTACTTTTTCAGTATAACCATTTACATCTGCAACTGATTCTGATACATTTAAAAAAATTGTTAAAAGATTCTGAAATCAGAGGAGGATTTGTTATAGTTTTATTTCCCACCTTATTTCTGGATATAACTTGGCTGTTAGTTCTCATCCCCAGTTCTGATTTTATGACAGACCAGACTGCCTTTGATTTGTTTTCATGAGCCAAAATGTATTTATTATTTACCATATCTTTTGCCACTTTCACTACCCTTTTAAATAAGCCTTTATACTGTTTGACATAATTGATGAAAACAGGGTCTTTGTTGTATTTCAACTCCTTGTGCAGTTGTCTTTTCTTCCAACTGGATATTTTTATTCCAGTGGTGATCCAATTTAGCTTATTTGGCACCTTTATGTGGAATACTCTAAGTGGAAATATTCCATTAAATACATGTAAGAAACTTTCTAGAAACCTGTTAAATTGGACAGAGATTGGAGTATCATCTTCAACTTGCCACTCCACCTCTTCTAATTTAGAGCAGAACTGTTTTAAATTTTCAGCAGTAAAATGTCTTTCGCTATAAGTATTTTTAGTGCTTGGTTCATTTGCATTTGCTAGTACTCTACAAGTAGTACAAATGTAACTACCACAAAGAAGTGAGGATATTAAAAGCACAAAGAATCAGCCAACAGATATGAGGTTGAGATAATGTTTCAAAGACTTGCTGGTCAGTTGCAAATAAAATCAGTAACAATGAAATAGAAACTAAAATTAATAATATACAATTAACTGTGAATAATGATGATATCTCTGATCCCCTTCTAGTTAGCAATATTTTTAATAATTGCTTCAATGATACTACTGAATATGATGTATCAATGAAATAGGATATGCAGCACCCATTTGAGTCCAGTAACAACCAGAACTGCAGTACACTACCTGGAGTACGCATATATATCATTCTGCAGCTTACTGATAGCCCCAGAAACAAAAAATCAGTGGGATTGGATGAAATTTCCCCATATCTATTGAAGAAATGCAAACATGAACCAATGAAACCACAAGTTCATCTAATAAACTGTGTTCTTGAGGATGGTGTGTTCCCTGACAAGTTGAAACTGGCTGTAGTTAAACCAATACACAAAAGGGGGAAATAAAGCATGTACAGAACTACAGACCCATTGCCCTAATCTCAACTTTCAGCAAACTGATAGAGTAAATAAAATTTTAAAAAAATCATGGTACATTAGAACAATGCTGACATATTAGGTGATTTCCAGCATGGTTTCAGAAGAGGTTGAAGTACCATGTCAGCAGCAGTACAATTTGTGCATCATCAACTTGAAAAAATAAATGGAAATTCCCAAGCAGTAGGAATATTTCTCAACCTCTCTAGGACTTTTCATAGAGTACATCATGACATGCTCTTCTCAAAAATTGCAAATAGTGGTGTCACTGGAAAACTCATGCAATTGCTAGAAACGTATGTAAAGGGTAGACAGCAGCGCATGGAGAAATACTAATGGTGAAATACTGGAGAGGAGAAAGTCAAGTATAGAAATATACATTTAGGTGTTCTTCATGGCTCCATTTTAGATCCAGTCCTATTCATATGCTATGTAAATGATTTTACAAGTTCTCGTGACAATAAGCAATTGATCACTATGTATGCAGATGATACATCTGGTGTCTGCTACACAGAGAGTGAGCCCAACCTAGTTGAAGAGATACATAGCTTTATTGAAAAGGCAAGAGCTCTCTTTGAGAGAGATAACCTAAAAGCAAACACAGAAAAAACTAGTGTTATGAATTTTAAACCAAGTGGCCCAAACAGACAAAATATTGTGATTGATGAAATTCTACCAAAAACCATACAGATTGTAAATCCTTTCATGGAAGCAGCAAGCTGATTATGTCTGTAAAAAATAGCTCCCAGTCTATATGTATTAAGAAGATTATCACCATATCTTAATTCTGAAACTGTAAGGACTGCATATTATGGATTAGTGTACCCTTTCTTGTCTTAGGGAATAGTACTATGGGTGAGACATGCCGAACTAATATGAAAAGGGCTTTTGTACTGCAGAAGAAAGCCTTGAGGATCATTGCAAAAGTAAGCCCAGGAACTTATTGCAAACCCCTATTCATTAGACACAATATTCTCACAGTGTATGGCATGAATATTTTTTTTTAAATTTTAAAATTTTTTTTTTATCTGGTTAAGGTTAACCATTAATACACGCTCATCTGGAGATAGATTGGGTCGAAAGTCGAACAAAGGGTAGCGATTTGAAGGGCAGAGGGAAAAAAGTGCCAAGGCAAGCACCAAGGGGAAAAACCTTTGGGATAGTTAGGTTGGGTAGTAAGAGCAGTAGCAGATATCTTGCTGACTGTGATAGCTCATGCAAGGATGGGTTAAGTTAGGAGTGGCTATCATGCAAGCGGATACCATGTCAAGCCATATGTTCATCATAAGAGATCAGTCCATGATGGTGCTGCAGCACGATGTGCTGCGGTTTAGGCTGGGAGAGCCCCCTGCCGTGTTGCATCAGTGGTGACTTGACACGGGGGAAGGCCCAGGTCGCCCATCAGCATCTGGTGATTGAGCATCGAAGCCAAGCGCTCGGAGATGTGTGGTCACATAGCGGCACTGCTCCTCACTCATTGGCTGTGCTGACAGGCTCAGTGAGGTTTGCAGTTGGGTCTTCTCTGTGTTGTGGATGATGTAGCCCAAGCCCTTGAGCGCCCTGATCCCCCTACTAGCCCACTCATCGGAGCAGAGCTGCTTGGAACTGATGGGTTTCGGTGTTCCTGTGGCGGCACCCGTGTTCTTCTTTGGTGTGTCCATCGCGATGTAGTTTTCCACCGGCTGCTCCATAAGGAGAGCGGCAGCAGGTGTCATCTTTTCACCTGTGGCATCTGCACAGATGTTGTGTCCCAGCTGCGAGTGCAATTGCTGCAGTTGACTGCATGCCTCCTCCGTCTCTGCAGACAGGCTGGCCTTAAAAACTATCCTCCCTGTGTACATGGTGGCTTTGAAGGCCGCAGTGACCTCCCCTGTTGTGGCTGCCAGCATGGCATGCATTTCCTGCACTTGCTGTGCCTGCTGTGCAACTGCCGGCGGCCAGTCCTCCATGCCACTCTCACTGGCACAATATTCCAGCTGCCTGCCTTTCGGTTGCATCTTAAGTTGGCAGCGCTTGTGGCACCATCGTCACATCTCCTCGGTTTGTGCCTTGTGTGGTGAAAGTTGGGCAGCCACACCAGTTTGCCACATGTGGCCCACCACAGCAAGCACAAGTTGGCACCTCTTCTCGTCATCTGGTACAGGGGCGGGTGTCGTGCATGCCAGCACTCTTTACACACGGCTGTGAATTAACTTCAGATTGGCACCTGAAGCACTGTTGCTTAGGGTCCATGTCTAGGGGGAGAGGTTCAATGATCTCAGGAAAGCCTAAGAGCCTACTCATCCTGAAGATGTCACTGCCATCCATTGCAGTTTGCACTATGATGATGTACAGTGGCAGCCTCTTCTTATTCATCTGGTTGTGCAGCTTAGTAGCTGCACCCCAGAATCCAGCATGTAACAGCCCCTCTTGGACCGTCTTCTCATCACAGATCCAAGGCAGCCCACTGATCAGGACCTCAGATTGCTTCTCATGCTGTTTTGGCACGGTCATCTTCTTCACAGTAGGTGGATCAACACTGTGGGTGGCCACAGCACTCTTCAGTGTGTGGTGGTCGGCCACACTTGCTGCCTGCAGCTGGATGATGGCATCTGAGTCTAGGGATTCTACATCTACTTCTTCCCTGCAGCAGTTGGATATAATGTCATACATCTCTGCCAATGACCCGCTACTGCACTGAATGTGCAGAGGGGGGACAGGTGTATGACATTCATCGCGCTTCTGTTCCACATTCCTGGTGGGTAGCCGTGTCAAAGGCTTCTCCTCTGTGTCTGCCTTCTTCTTCTGCCCATTTCTGCCCATTCTGTGATGTGAGGACACGACAGTTTTGCTGTGCTGTAACAATGATGCAAGACAATCTGCTTAGCATCATGCCACAGTCCAAGCACAGCTTCATAGCTCTTCTTCTGGCCAAGCACAGGTAGAGCACTTCACCAGTGATGTGAACACCCCTGCTGCTTGAGCGCAACTTTGCCTTTAAGACACCAAGATCACAAAGAGAAACATAAAGATTCAGAACTATGAAACAAGGCATAGAAAAGACTTTCATTTGTTAACAGAAGATTAACTTTAACAGGGAAAAGCCCGTAAGTCAAAGGAGGTGCTTTTGATAAATTGTTACAAAATGGAGTTAAGATACTGACAGGAGATACTTTTAAAAATGGAGTCAAGCAGTGGCTTATCCAAAAATGATCTAATAACTTAAATTTATCATGAATTATAATGTAATAAGAGATAATTTAAACCAAAAAAAGTTATGTTAGTAAAAGCTTTATACTTAGTTAAAAATGAACATAATTATGTGTTACGAGCAATAAGTTGAAAATTGATGAGGGATGGTTGCCCACTCCGCTCTTCATCATGGACACTTTGTAACCTTTGGAAAAGCCTACACAAATGATGCACAGCTGTTTATTCATGATGTTCTACCCACAGACCTGAAAGAGCCATTGATGAACTTCAATGGGTGCTATGTTTTGCACATTAAGGAACTTTATCAATAAGCGAACCTTGGAGATGGTGGGAGAATGAATAAAAGACACCAATTTGGGGCACTGGTGCCACAGTACTGGCAGCAGTCAGGACCTGTCTGGCTGGCATTTGATTGTCACATCATTGGTCTGTTGTCCATGTGCAACTTTCCCAGCTAAATACATCTACTTTAAAGGAAACAACGCTGGGAACTTACTTTCTGGATGCACCTCATATGTATGAGTAAAGCTTGTGATAGGATGGATCAAAGAAATAGACTGATTCATAAAGACTGCTATGTTGTCACAGATGCCCACATTTTGTGTAAATAGGATTCTTAGAAAGTAATCAGTTCAAAACAAAACAAGGTGGCTGGATTACATTTCAATAAAACAAAGGTTAAATGCTGTACTGAATTGACTTCAGCTGGTTTTTGTTGCTAGTTCTCATTCCACTGATCCATCTGAGCATGTCTTCTGATTATGATGGCAATGATAATAATAATTCTGTTGTCATTAGGTCATTAAGCAATAGACAACAACAAGCAAATATCATTTAAGTTAAACTACCATATACAGAAATGCAATGGGTCAGTTATTGGAAATAACAATGCTGTATTGCAATTAATGTAATAATTTATCTCATAGAACTGGTGGACAGCTATACAGTCAGATATTCTTTGTTTAAATCCATGTTCTGGAAGATCTTGTGCAGATGTTGGCCTATTAAGTGATAACTGTTAATGCATCTTGGTAATCGATAATATGGCATATAAATGATTTTTTACTGGAGGTTTCCTTGGCATTTTAAGTCTGGTAACACCTTGTTCATATAAATTAAAACATACTACAGTTATACCTATATGTCTATTACTGTTGCTGAGTTCACGACACTACTTTACTGTGGAAATCACAATTACCATTCACAACCAAAGAAGGAAAAGAACTATCACACTTCGACAACACCAATGAAATTCTGTAGTCCACATTTAAATAAACCAAGGATAATTTTCCAGTAACACTATGCCCCACACCCACCATACTCCAAATTGTTAATAGCATTTAGGGTTAAAATGTATATTATATTCAGAATGTGTTACCACTGCACTACTGTTGGGCCACTCCAGTGTTGCTGATGGAGAGAAATGTGTGGTACTAGCATCATCATAGGGCCGGGAGCAGGAGAGCATCATGTTTGCCTTTCTTGTAGTTAGTTTTGCTGTAGTAAGAGCTGGTTTTAACCTATCAACTGGGATCATGGTAGGTAAAGCACATATGCCAATGTCAAGGGTCTTTTTACAGTACATGAGGACTTTAAAGTGGCTGTGATATAAAGCTGTAATGACTTCCAGGTCGTTTCATGATGCATATAGACACACTCACTTGATCACAAATCTTGAAAAATGATTGGGCTCTTGACACTATGATTTGTGGATACTGCAGAACAAAATCTGTGTATTTGCATTTGTAACTGTAACCCACAGTCAGTATTTCGAATGGTGTCAAAACATTATTGTCTGTATTAAAAGAAAAATGAAATGTATTGTAATACCTGTACAATGCAAGTTTTTTCATATCTTTGTCATACGTGTACAATAGAATCTTTGGACAGTAGACCCAAGGGTGCTCGACTTTGCCACAATGTGTGTGTGAAATGGTGTATCTGTGAGGAACCCCATTTTTGTAAATCTTATGCACTTTGTAGTCTGCTTTAAATAAATAATCTTAAAAGATTATGGGCCCAGACTGTATGTGAACAGCCACGAAGTAACTGTTTTTGCTTGTGACTAAAATAATGTGAATTTTCCCATTGTTTGTGTGTTCAATGAAAATGGCAGCCAGTGTTGGTGATTACAAAATACAAATTGAAAAACTCGAAGTACCTGAAGATTGGGTGAAGTGGAAATGGCACATGTTGATGCTGTTGTGAGCATATGTGCTTGAAGGCATCATAGACAGTATGTGCAAGTGTCATGATGTGCCGCATGATGTGACTGCAGAGAGAAAGGTGGCACATAAGCAATGGTTGGAAGATGATGTGAAAGCAGCAAGTTCACTAGCAAGTGCATTAGGAAAATCTGTTGCCAAGCTCGTGTTAACATGCACCCCTGCAAGTGAAATTTGGTATAAGTTACATGCACAATTTGAACGAAGCAGTTCACAATGTGTGAATATGCCGATAGAAGCATTTTTTTGTGTTCAACATGATGCCAAAGACGACATTAGCATACATGTCATGAAACTGCAGAAGCTTTTCGTGGATTTGAATGACAAATTGCAGAAGCACACTGAAAATGTTTTGTTTGAAAGAATTTTAAATGGTCAAATTTTCTCCACACTAGGCAAAGAATATGACAATTTCAAGGACCTGTAGGACACGATTCCATCTGAAAATCAAAGTGTGAACATTTTGATTGAAAAATTGTGCACAATTGAATTGTGTGACCAAAGTATGGTTGAACCAGCTGCTTTCGTTACATGCAGTTGCCCTAAAAAGAAAATTCAGTGAAATAAAAGTGATGATATCATAGTGAAAAATAAAAGAAAAATATTGAACATGTGAAATAAAGATTTCCTTGTTCACAGATGTGGGCTTGGCAGGCCACTAGGCAGCAAAGTGCCCAACGAAAAAGACAGATAAAATTTCCATCAATCAATCTGAAAAGAATTTGGAAAATAATGTTGCATTTTTTGTTGTGCTTCAGTCAATATCTGTGTTGGAATCAGCAGTTGGTACTGTGACAGTGGTGCTGCAAATCACATCACTGCAAATAAACAATATTTCATAGATATAATTTGTCATCTCTGAAAAGATTTCTATTGTGAAAAGAGGTGTGAGTATGTTTGCTCATGGACAGGGAACTGTGAAAATTCAAATGCAGTTGAATAATACCAGAAAAATCACTGAGTTGAAAGATGTACTCTGTGTTCCTGAAATGAGTGCTCACTTGTTCTCTGTCAAAACAGCTGTGAAAAGAGGTTTTTGCACTAGACTTGATGACACAAGTGTTGAAATTGAAGACAAAGTGACTGGGCAAACAATGATGACTGGTCATGTCAGCCATGGTCTCTATGCTCTTGACATACATGTCATTAAACCAGTACAGCCAGCTCAAGTGAATTTGGTGACATCGTCAGATGTGCTGCAAGTTTACCATGAGAAATTAGACATCAACACAAACAACAAGTGAAATGTGTCTTGAAGCAGATGAACATCGATGTGGATGAGTGCAAAGAAGAATTCTGTGATGGATGTGCACTCGAAAAAATGCATAGACTGCCATTCAGGAATAGAATGAATCAACTCATGGTTAAAGGTGAACAAATGTAAATGGACCTATGTCTAAAGAGTCTCTCAGAAAAGATCCCTATTAGGTATGTTTAAAAGATGATTTTAGCAACTTCCATAAAATTTTGTTTCTTAAGCTCAGTCCTAGAACAATTCTTCAATGAAGCCCCGACAAATGGTCATTTTGTCAAACAGTTCAGGTGTGATGGAAGAAAAGAGTTTGATAACAAGAAAGTCTCAGAATTGCTGGCAAGCAGAGCCATAGAGCATTGCATCACTCCATCTTACACACAACCAGAAAATGGTGTTGCAGAAAAAGAAAACTGCACTATTGTGGAGTGTGCACATGCTATGTTGAACACCAAGAAATTGCCAAAGGAACTGTGGGCAGGAGCTTGCAATACTGCTGTACATCTTTTAAATTAAACCAGGAAGTCCTCTACTGAAAACAAACCTCCATATGAACTGTGGTATGGATGACCAGTAGGCAACTTGGATAATCTGAGAATCTGTGGCACATAATGTTATGTGCATGTGAATAAGAATTTTGTTCCAAATTTTGATGACAAAGCTGTGCTAGGACATCTGGTAGGGCATGTAAATGACAGAAATGGCTTTAGGCTCTGGATTCCATCTCCAAGAAAAGTTGTACTAAGTCCTGATGTAAAATTCAAGCCTGAAGTTGTATGCAATCTGCACACTAGTGCTGCTGAATTTGAAGTTGTTGGTGAAGGCACTGTTCAACAGAGTCAGCCTAATCAAGCTACTGATGAGAAAAAAAAATCAGAAGCTGTCAGCCATGATGAGAGAACAGAAAGAGTAAGTGAACCAAGAAGACTACACAAAGTAAATTCTAAAAAGATTTGGAATGGCTGAGTCTAATGGAGTTTCTACTCCAATTGGACATGAAGAAAATAATGTCAAAGAGAAGATCACAGCCAAAATTCTGTATCAAGAGGCAGTAGGTTGTCTGATGTTTTTGACTACACCCTCTTGTCCAGATATTGCTTTCATAGTGAACAAAACAGCTACTGGGATGGAAGAACCTACAGTTCAAGACTGAAATCATGCAAAATGAATTTTTAGGCACTTGAAGAATACAGTGGAGTTTGGAATTAGGTACAACAGCAAAGAGAGTTTGAAAGTCTACAGTGATGCTGATTACACTGATGGGAAGGACACGAGACATTCAACAACAGGTATTGTCGCAGCTATTAGTCATGGGTCTGTATCATGGACCAGTCAGTTACAAATGACAGTGGCAACATCTACTATGGAAGCAGAAATAATATTACCCAGTGAAAGAGCAAAGGAGCTGATCTGGTTAAAAAGGTTGTTGTATGAATTGACTGGAACTTCCAAAGAAGTGAAACCTCCTACACTGTATGTTGACACTGCAAGTACAGTAAAACTGTCCAAAAACCAAACATATCATTGAAAATCAAAGCATGTAAAAGTCCATCACTTCTACATCAGGGAAAGATTTTTGAATGGGGATCCTGAATTATAACACATTGACAGGACCAACCAGTTTACTGATCTACTAACCAAGCCGCTAAAAAGGGTTTGATTCGAGATGCTGCATGAAGGAATTGGAGTGCAGAAGATTAAATCCATGTGAAATTCAGTAATCACCTTTTGTTGTTCTTTGGAGGAAGTGTCAATATTAAAAGAAAAATGAAATGTACTGTAATATCTGTGTAATGCGAGTTTTTCATGTCTTCCTTATATGTTTACAACTGAATCTTTGGACAGTAGAACTGAGAGTGCTTGTCTGTCACAAAACTGAACCTATTGTCTGTAACGGTATATCTGTGAGGAACCATGTTTTTGTAAGTCTTATTCAATTTGTAGTCTGTTTTAAACAAATAATCTTAAAAATTATCTTGGTAGACATAACATTTGTCCATAGATCAGCTCTATGGTTGTTGCATTCATGGCATCTTTATGCTGTTCGCATGACGAGCAAGACCATTGGTAGAGTGTTTGTCCTGTGTTATGAGGTGTGCTGTCTGAGACAGCTCGTAATTTTAAGTCTCTACTAGTCCATATAATGAAGGACAGTAGGCAGATATCCTAATTATTCTATTTATCTTCAGGAGAATTCCGATCCCCATTGTCACAAAGACCATCACCATTTTAGCACAACAATCCTGTGTCATGATTTGCCTAGCTAGAAGTTAATATATTCTGGCTCGTATCACTGCTGACAGCATTAAGTACAGCTATGTGGTTACCAGCCTGAATGGACACAAAGCTACAGAAGTGTATGATATCTTAGCTGCATTGTCAAAAACAGACAGGTATGATGCAACTCAATTGTATCCTCTGGCATTATCTTCTGGGGTGTTGCAGTTGAAGTGAAAAAAGTGTTTATTCTACAGAAGTCTACAATAAGAATGTTGTGTAAAGCTGATAACCAAACAGCCTGCAGAAGATCCTTCAGGGACCTAGGAAGTCTTACACTTTCATGTCAATACATAAACTCCCTAGTGGTATTTGTGGTTAAAAGCAATCTGAGTAAATTCAGGATGAACTTGACAATTTACAACTACAATACTAAAACTAGAAATAATTTACATGTAGACTCTATAGCTGAGAAAGGAGTTTTATGTTCCAGTGCAAAGTCTATGGTAGGTGGCCAGTAACAGCAGACAGGTAATTGAAAGTCTCCAAAATGCAATATTTAAAAACTAAATGTCATTAGGCTTCTTCCACAATTTATCAGAATATTTGGTCCCACAAACGTAAATTCTGCATAACTCTAAATTTTGTATTTAATAAATCCTGACTCTGACAGCACATAGACAGCTGATGGTGGTCTGTGTAGAATTACATAAATGCTGTGTTGAAGTATTAGGTAATAACAGCAGCTGAGTAGTACTTGAGGAAGAGCAGTGGTCTTTTCCGAAGTAGGTGTTTTTCTTCTAATTATCACAACTATCTGTTTGAGCAGATTAGCACTAGTAGTAACATGTTAGTATAGGATTCTTTACAGTAGTAGCCAGCTGTGGTTGACTTTGCCTATTAATGTATAAATTGACTCATTCCACATACCTGAAGCATTTGTAATGAGAGTATCGACAAGTGAGTGAGTGAGAAATTTCAACCAATGCAGTACATGATGATATTCCAAAGAACATATGCTATCACATTAATCATTGACAGTACAATAGAACATTGATTACCTGAATGCTGATCAATTGAAACTTTGGTTAGCTGAAAGTGTTCTGGGCAGAAAATTCAAATTTGCTCATGCACCACAGAGAATTTCCTCTGGCTGTGGGCAGTTTCAGCAGTTTCACCATCACTACCAACCATCAATACCAACCATAAATTTTGATTTTCTGTATTGACGCCTGAACTTTTACTTTTGATTAATGATGCTGCTGTTATACCCCTTGCAATAACGACTAAAAAGGCATTTTTCTTAGTATTTCTGATAAATTTGAAATAATATATCAAAAAGTGGAAAGTCCAAGATGGAATAATGACAGTTTCATGAAACGATAGATTGCTACTCTCACTTAGAAGAGATGTTGGGGTCCAGACAGCACAATGGAAAGACATTTAAGCATTTGCCCAAAAGTCCTTCTTCCAAAGTAAAAAACAATCACACATACACACACACAAGAGTACTGTCTCTTGCCACTTTGGCCAGACATGCTTATATAGAAGTCTTTCCATTGTCCCTGTCTGCAACTAAACATCTCCTCTACATGGTAAGTAGTACTCTATCTTTTCATAATATTGTTAAATTAATAGTGAGCCATGGCTGGCTCATGTTATGCATTGGATTAAAGCTTGGTTGCTATTCTGTGTTTAGTCTCCCAAATTTACTGCGATTATGCTGTTATCCTCTCTCTTTGCGAGTGGCAGCAGCAGTGTGTATCGATATTTGCTCCTTGTACTGTCTTTGGCCTGGAGCTTATAGTTCTGGCTGTGCAGTGTGCAATCAGTTGGTTGGTTGACATGGAGCAGTGAGGAAATCTCCACTGCACGTAGTTTGGCCGAGGCTGCTGGTGGGGTCCATGTGCAGTCGGAGTGTGTGGTGCTGTTCCCATTGCTACGAGGTCCATGGCTCACAAATCCTGGACACGAAAGTTGAGTTTTGACTCAATCTACCACAAACCATGACTGTTCACATTGTGTCATTTGGATTTCGTTGTTGGCTTTTGGGACATTCCTGTGAGCAACAATGTGTGTTTCCAAGTTGGCAAATTTTAGCCATCCCCCAGTGGAGTTTAATTGTACTTGGTTATTTTGAATTGAAGTACACCAGTGGAATCTTCTGCCTTGTGGCTGTTAACATTCTGGTTACCTGTCCTGGCTGTTGACATAAATTCAGGCAGTGTATTTTCCTCATTGTGCTGTCGCTGTCCAGCATGGTGTGTAGCTTGACAGCTCAACGTATAATTGGTTGTGGGTGCCAATACCTTCTATGTTGTGTCATTGAATTCCCTGTTGTGTGCTGGTCAGGTGGAGCGGAAGTTATCTTGTCGGTGGGTCCATTGACTGTCCATCGGTTGGGTTGTCATCAGATCAAGAATGATTGGGCTGACTGCCTGTCTCACCTAAGTGAGTGTTAGTGTTTGAATTCCAGGCCGACCCTCGGAAACTTCTGAGCGCCATAGGGTGTACTGCCTTTTCTTATTTGTTCTTGTTGTTTGTATTTGTATGGCTTCCAGCCAATTTTTAAATTAAGGTTGTTTTGCCCTTAAGGTGTAAGATTGTTTGGACCTTCAGCCTAATTAACAAAGTGTTTTAAGGTAAGGCCTTTGGCCTTTGAAAAATTTTATTTTGGTATGAGTCTTAAGTGATGGGCCTTAAGCCAATTTTTAAACTGAAGCTGTTTTGCTCTTAAGCTGTCAGATTGTATGAGCCTTCAGCCTAATTGGAAGAACTGATTTAAGATAAGGCCTTCTGCCATTTAGATTTCTAATTTTGGTTTGAATCTTAAGCTATTGGCTTTCAGCTGATTTTAAATTAAAGTGGTCTTGCCTTAAGACATGAGATTGTGTGGTGCATTAAGCCAGTAATTAAGTTCCAAAAATTAATGCTCTGAATTTAAAAAAAAAAAATTCTTGGCTCTTGTAATGTTTGGTCAAATAAATAAAGTTGTATGTTCAAGTGTAACTGACAGCCACTTATTTTGGCCCCTTTCCACAATTTAAGCTACCTGTCCTGTCCTGCGGGTTTAGCAGGGCATCTCACTGGTAGCAGAGCAAGGTTGCGCTTGTGCTTGCCATTCTAGTTGGTGTCAGTTTCACTCTTGTTTCGTTTGTGTTCTGTAACACCATATTGTTTTGGCTGTACTTGTTTCAGGTGCTTATCATAATGGCAGTCAGACAGTGTCTGGGGATCGGCCTGCTTAGAAAAGACCACCTTGTTTACGAGTTGGCAATAAGGCACTAACCGTTTGAGGGCAGTGTTCTGGAATTGGTAGCCTGTTTGCACACTGCCGTTCTTCAGCCGGTTGACGTCATATCAGCGGAGGTGGGTGAGACAGGAGCAGCAATTGAATTTTTGTTTGAGGCTATTAAAGGCCTTGAGGACACCATTGGTCTTTTGGAAGGAACCCAATCTAGTGACAGTCAGCTGGATAGGGTGCAGGCACAGTTAATACATTTAACTAATTGGATAGCAGATTTAAGCATGTGAGATTTGGAAGATCATCACAAAAAATTAACCATTGAGTTGGGAACTTTGGTGAGTGTATTACAGTTTAAGCTTATGTGTTTGGAGTTGGATGGGAGGAAGGTTGAAGATATTGACTTGCGCTGTCAGGGAAAGGGTGAGAGCCAGCCCGGGGGTGGTACTGTTACATCCTCTGTCAAGTTAGGTGCTATGTTTGCCAAGTTGCCTAATCCTCTGTCCTATTTCTTCCGAGGTATTACTGAATTGGTTGTGGAGCAACTTGATCAGGTGGAAAAGTTATTGTGGTTATTGCTTCGCCTAGAACACCACTTGACCGCCTTTCGCGTTCTGCACCAAGTAATTTTGTCGTACCCGTTAGCTAGAGCCGAGTTGCAGAACCTCCTCTCGCAAGCCGTGGCGGAGGGGTTTTCTTTGCAGCAATTAAGGGAGCTCATAATTAGGCAAAGGTTGACCACTGGGGTTCATAAACAGCTTGAGTGTCGTTACATTTGGGAAGTGCAGTGGGGTGAGGAGCACTTATGCCAGTATGTCAACAGAGTTCAGACAGCCTCTTTGGCCTTGTTTATTGATTTACCTGAACAAGAATTGGTCTCTATCGTTCTTAGGGGAATGTGTGCAGCAGATAAGTTGCATTTTGTCTTCTGTAAGCAGCCTTCAACCTGGGAACAGCTCTGTGACATGATCGTAGCAGCATCCGCATTACTACTTGAGAACCATGTATGACACGAGGTTTAGGGGTGGAACATTGGCACTGATTCTGGAGTATCTACATCTGCTGAAGTTATCAAAAGGGAGCCCTGGTGTTGTTTCAGGTGTGGCAGTATGGTTCATTTGGTGTGCTCTTGTGTTTGGCCTTGTGCACCCGGAGCCAATAGATGATACCGGGTTGTGTCTCGAACTTGGGCTCAAGCTTTAAGACCTTGGCGAACTCAGGTAGTCGCTCCCTCATCACCCTCCTTGCCTTAAGTTCATTCTCAGGTAGGTGGTGAACCAGCTTGTGCTCTTTTGGATTCTGGTAGTTCCTTTTCATTATTGAGCTTTGAGCGATTTTTGGAATTTGGGCAATTTACGAAACTTCGGTCGGTCCCTTCACCGGTGCAGAGATGTCAGGTGGACAATGGCCAGGTGTTGCCTCTGCATGCTTGGGTCTGAGGGAGTATATCAGTTGGCGATTTTTTCTGACCCATGTCCTTAGCCGTGGTTAGACAACTGTCCATTAATCTAATTTTGGGGTGTGATTTCATGAAGAAAACTTGGTTGGTCTTGGATTATTCTGGACACACTTTTTCCTTTAAGTCCACTCCTGAAAACAAGTTTGGCCTTTGCAAATGCACTAAACCTATTGTGCATCGAACTGTTGGGGCATTGGCCGTTGAGGCCGTAGCTAATGAGTTTGATCTGGCCCACCTCTCGCCCCATCAGGCTTCTCAGTTACGCTATTTGTTGCACAGGTTTCCTCAGCTCCTTAGTAATAAGCTGGGTGTTACTAGCGTTCTTGATTATCATATCCGTCTGTCTGACAATATTCCAGTTAGGTAGTCCCGCTTAAGGTGAAGATACTCAAGGCTAAAATATCTCAAATGCTCCAACAAGGAGTGATTAGGTCTTCTACATCTGCTTATGCTTCCTCAATATTTCTTGTACCTAAAGATCAGGGGCACAATTTCAGACCTGTGATTGACTATCGCCATTTAAACGCTAGGGTTGTCCTTGAATCGGTACCCCTACCTGATCTGCATAATTCTTTTACTTGGTTTGCCGGTGCTAATTGGTTTATGGTCATTGATTTGAATCAGGCCTATTGTCAGATTCCATTAGCTGAAGAATGTAAACATGTTACCGCATTTTGTACTGATTGGAACTTGTTTGAGTTTAACAGAGTCCCTTTTGGGGTAGCAACTGGAGTGGCTGTGCTTACTCGTTTGTTGGATAATATCCTAGGCGACTTGAAGTTAGTCTGTGTGTATAATTATTTGGACGACTTGGTTATGTATAGTCGTTCGTTTGATGATTATTTGGAGCACATCCAGCAAGTTCTTTTGAGATTTCAGGGAGCCAGGCTGACCATTAAGCCTAGTAAGATGACGCTAGACAAGCAACAGGTAGCTTTCTTAGGTCATATAGAGTCGGGTCAGAGTATTCGCACTGACCAACAGCGAACTAAAGCCTTACAGGTTTTCCCTCTGCCTACTGATAAGCGGGGAATTGCTAAATTAATAGGCATAGCAATTTTGCTCAGTTGGCGGCACCCTTAAATCAATTACGCCAGAAGGGCACACGTTTTGAATAGGGACCCACCCAGGAGGCTGCCTTTGAGCACATTAAGGCAGCAATAGCCAGTCCTCCGGTTCTTGGGGTACCCGATTTTAATAAAATGTTTGTTGTTCAAACTGATGCTTCTAAAGCTGGTATTTCAGCTGTTGTCCTCCAGGAGTTTGATGGGCAGAGACAGCCATTAGCCTACGCGTCTTGTCGGTTAACTGATGCCGAACTCAAGTACTCTGTCTACGAGTGCGAGGCTTTGACCGTTTTATTTGCATTAGAGAAGTACTGCTTCTACTTTGAACATTGGGTTTTCCAATTAGAAACCGACAATCAGACTTTGAGCTGGGTGTTGGCTAGGCCGCATAAAACTGGCCGTATTGCCAGGTGGGCTGTATGCATTTCGGCATTTCAGTTTGAAGCTAAACATGTGAAGGGCTCTGGAAATATCCTTGTGAATGTCCTCAGCTGGATGTTCGCCGAAACTACACCTAGTGAGAGAAACCAGCAGGTAGAGGGAGACAGTCTTAATTGTATGGTGTTGAGTAAAATTCCCCTCTTGTTTGAAGATGTGGCTCAGCATCAGGATCAGGACCCTGTTTGGGCACCTATTAAGCAACGTGTGTTAGCAGGAGAGCTGTTGGATGAGTATGTTGTTAAGAGTGGTATTCTCTGGGAAATGCTAAGCAGTGCTACATCTGTTTGCCTGTAACTTTGGTGCTCCCGATTTTTCGTTATTTTCGTGATTTGTTGGTGGGTGGCTATTTAGGTACTTATAAGAGTCTTCTGTTTTCTGAATGGTGTCAAGAATATCACGACCACCCCGTATTATCCACAGGGGTCCTTTGCAGAGAGAGTTAACCGAAGTCTTAAGTCCACGTTGATTGTTTATCATCAGAAAAACCCTAGTAAATGGGACTCCAGTCTTCCCTGGCTTAGTTTTGCCTTCAATACCGCCAGTCATGAAGCCTTGTGAGCTATGCCTGCCTCCTTGATCCTTTCCTATCCGGTTAATTACCCTCTTTCGAACTTGTGGGGAATTCAAGATCTTATTCCAGCCGATATTATTCCTCATGTTATCAATGAAAACTGGAACCAGGCCAGGCGTAATATACTCAGAGCCCATAATAACAAGCTGAGCGTTATAATCGTAATTAGAAACCTTTAAGGGCAAGCCAGGGGATCAAGTTTATGTCCACAGTTTCCTGGGGACGCGGGTGAGTGGCGGGAATCTTACAAGGGGAGGCCGCCAATTGCGAAATTCAGATTCGATTCATACTGCGCATAATAAAACCTCATGGCCAGAGGTGTAATGTGGCAAAGCACCAAGATGCACTTCTCAGCCGTTGTTGAGAAAATCGACAGTTAAAAGAAACCGTTGCGGTGAAATACTCTCTACGATTAATAATTCTCTACAGCGTTGTGGCGCAGCGGTAAGCGCTCTGGTTCGTAATCCGAAGGTCGCCGGATTGAATCTCGCGCTATGCAACCTTTTTTTTTTTTTTTAGTATTTGTTTTTTATAATTCAAATATACATATATATAAAAACAAAGATGAGGTGACTTACCGAACAAAAGCGCTGGCAGGTCGATAGACACACAAACAAACACAAACATACACACAAAATTCAAGCTTTCGCAACAAACTGTTGCCTCATCAGGAAAGAGGGAAGGAGAGGGGAAGACGAAAGGAAGTGGGTTTTAAGGGAGAGGGTAAGTAGTCATTCCAATCCCGGGAGCGGAAAGACTTACCTTAGGGGGAAAAAAGGACAGGTATACACTCGCACACACGCACATATCCATCCACACATACAGACACAAGCAGACGAATGTTTCCTTCCATCATTATATATATATATATGCAACAATTATGCATATAATAAGTTGTTGGAAGTCGTTTGTCGTGGAAAAACTGGCGACTTCGAACATCATTATGTTTTCCGCATACAAAGTTGTATTTCACAAATGTTATTAATTGTCTTCATAATGTTAACCACGCATAGTTAACAGAAGACGTAGAAACGATATTCCAAAATGAATACGTATAGCGTAAGTCAAACGTTCGAATTAGAATAGAGACCCCACAAACACAAATTTGCTGTGGCAGGTATGAAATATAAACTCCGTTACGCGCTCGTTACACTTGAAGGACAGATGTTGAATGGGCCAAAACGAGCCGCCGCATAACAGCGTAGTTGCCAGCTAACTTTGAAAGAAGGTAGATGCGGTCCCTAGTGCAACTTATAACATTGTCGAAAATCAGTGCGGACGGGAGAGCTTTGGTACACCCTGTTAAAAAAAACGGAAAAATGGAGGCGGTACAATTGGAGAGCGATCCGCCTTCACCAACATGCATAAGAAATTCATTAATACTTTATATATATATATATATATACCTGAGCGCTTACCGCTGCGCTACGACGCTGTAGAAAATTACTAATCGTCGAGAATATTTCACCGCAACGGTTTCTTTTAACTGTCGATTTTCTCGACAACGGCTGAGAAGTGCATCTTGGTGCTTTGCCACATTACATCTCTGGCCATGAGCTTTTATTATGCGCAGTATGAATCGAATCTGAATTTCACAATTGGTGGCCTCCCCTTGTTAGTAAATTTACTCCTCGTTTTCTGGAGCCTTGCACTATCGTGCGTATTTTAGGCCCGGTAAATCTGTTGGTCAAGGAGAACAGTTCAGGTAAGCAGTATTGGGTTCACCATAACCAAGTTAAGTTCAGGTAACTCAGGGGTTGAATCACCCACTCCCTGTGTTAAGTTTGAGAGGGGGAGGTTGAGCCGTGGCTGGCTCATGTTATGCGTTGTTTGCTATTCTGTGTTTAGTCTCCAGCGGTTGTTGCAATTATGCTGTTATCCTCCCTCTTCGTGAGTGGCAGCAGCGGTGTGTATGGATATTCGCACCTTGTACTATCTTTGGCCAGGCGCTTATAGTTCCAGCTGTGCAGTGTGCAATCCGTTGGTCGGTTTGCGTGGGACTGCGAGGAATTCTCCGCAGTGCGTAGTTTGGCCGAGGCCACTGGCGGCATCCACGCGCTGTTCCCATTGCTACGAGGTCCATGGCTCACCGATCCTGGACAAAAAAGTTGAGTTTTGACTTAATCTACCACAAGGCACGACTGTTCACATTGTGTCGTTTGGATTTCGTTATCGGCTGTTGGAACGTTACTGCGAATAACAATGTGTGTTTTCAAGTTGGCAAATTTTAGCCACTCTCCGGTGGAGTTTAATTGTACTTGGTTATTTTGAATTGAAGTACACCATCGGAATCTTCTGCTTTGTGGCTGTTAACATTCCGGTTACCTGTCCTGGCCGTTGACGTAAATTCAGGCAGTGTATTTTCCTCATCATGTTGTTGCTGTCCAGCATGGTGTGTAGTTTGACAGCTCAATGTATAATTGGTTGTGGGCGCCAATACCTTCTATGTTGTTTCATTGAATTCCCTGTTGTGTGCTGGTCGGGTGGAGCGAAAGTTATTTTGTCGGTGGGTCCATTGACTGCCCATCGGTTGGGTTGTCATCAGATCGAGAATGGTTGGGCCGACTGCCTGTGACTGTAAACGATTTTTGAAATAAAAACTACATAGCTAAGAAAAAGATTGATGGCTGTTCCGGTGTAACGACAAGCGCCGGCACGAAGATTAAGAACGCAAGAGGAGAGAAGGCTGTGAGATGACGTCAGCCAATCGTTCCCTGACTAGGACCGAACCAAGACAGGAGCGGCCTCTAGCAAGACCACCTACAATAAATCAGACCTTAAGGCAGATATCGATAGTTGACAATATGGCGGCAATCGTGGGGGAAAACAAACCAGCGTGCTTGTGTTTCCATAACGCGTATGTGTAACATTGTATACGTGACATTCAAGAGAAGCGAAAGCATTTATTACTAGCTGTTATTTATGCTGTATGTTGTGAATGTCGTCACAAGTGCTACGCTAGTATTTATTTTCTACATTCTGTAGTAAGATCGGCATAATTTAAAGTGTAAACTGTTCTTGCGATGGGTCATAGCTGTTGTGTACCAGGATGTAAATCCAATTACGGCAAAACGTACGATACCTCAACATTTAAGTTTCTCAAGGAAACAGCATTGAGGAACAAATGGATTAAACTAATTCATAGAGATAATTTTGAAGTGAACGATAAAGCTGTGGTATGCATTAAGCATTTTGAGCCTAAGTTTGTGGTTTGGGAAGACATTTTTCCTGTGGAAAATAGTGAACCAATACGTGTGCGACGAAAAATACCAAAACTAACAAATGATGCAATTCCAACCATCTTTCCTAATCAACCTTCTTATCACACAGTACCAGTTCCTAAGGAAAGAAAGAATCCTGAAGATCGTGTTCAACAGCTACTGGAACGTGATGAATGTAGTTTCAGTAAGTGGTGCAAAAATGACAATATACCTGACTTTCAGCATTTTAAAAGCGAAGTGCAGAAAAGGAATGTTTGTCCATTTACAATTTTAGTAAAGGATGACTACGTATCTTTCATTAAATTAAAGGATGATTCAGTCAGTGATGTGCCATTAGTTTCAGTGTGCTTCAAGATATCAAGTTCCTTGGAAGTAAAAGTGTTTCACAAAAATGTGTGTTTGCCTACAGAAACCTTGAAATGGATACTACAGTCTGGGGACGAAGAGAAGTCGAAATGTGACAAGCGGGCGAAATTTGACAATCTAGTGAGTCACCTAAATGGTTTCACAGATAACTCTACTGGCACCACTGATAAGATTATAATTTTAGTCAGTGTTCTCAAACAAGCACTGAAAGCTGGTAGTGATTTTGACGCTGAAATAACACCTAAAATAGAATTTGTTTTGGAGCAATTACAACTTGCAATAACGAAGCAAAGTAGATATTCTCCTGAACTTTTGATATGGGCAGCAACCATTTGCTTTTCATTTCCTGGTGCCTACCATCACTTGAGAAAAACAAATGTGTTAACATTACCTCATTCTGTCTATTTAAGGCAGTTTCTATGCAAAATGGGTCCAAATAAACCTTGTATTGGTCCATCACAGGTAGCTTTTTTGAGAGAGAAAAATAAATTTCTTCAGGGAAGTGACAAGGTAATTTCAGTGATGCTAGATGAAGTTTATGTTAATTCAAAATTCTCTTATAAGGCAGGGAAGATACTTGGTGTTGCTGAGAATACTTCACATACTACAACAGCAGGTACAATACAGGTTTTCATGGCATCATCTTTACATTCTGATTACAAAGAAGTAATAGCTCTCTTTCCTGTAAAAAATGTTAATTCTGATACTCTACTGAAAATGACAATTGATGTATTAAAGTTAATGCATGATCTTCAGTATGATGTTATATGTCTGGTAACAGATAACCATAGCACTAATAGAAAAATGTATCAGCTTATGTGTGGTGGCACTTTACAGCCGTGTATTACAAATCCAGTCGCTCCATCCAAATTTCTCTTTCTTCTGTTTGACAATGTGCACTTGCTTAAGTGTATCAGAAATAATTGGTTGAATGGAAAAAATGAATCCTTCTTAATGCCAAATATTGAGGATACCTTTCTACACAGTGATGAAGGGAATGCTGCGTGAGAATATACAGTCAGTGAAGCAAAGTTTTCAGATTTAAGGAACCTGCTTCATTCTGAGAAAAATAAACTGTTGAAACTTGCCCCAAAGCTAGTGAGAAAGGCAGTGTGTCCAACATCTATTGAGAGACAGAATATTACCCTTGCTCTCAGTGTTTTTGATTCTAAAAATGTAGCAGCACTAGAAATTTTGAAAAGTCAGGGGATTGAGATTTCTGATGACACTATTCACTTTTTGAAATTAATCATTAAATGGTGGACAGTTTCTAATGTACATCACCCCATGAAAGGCAAATACACATCAGATGATAATTCTAGCCCAATCACTTGACCTACTGACTCCAAAATTGTGTTTCTTGAAAATTTGAAAACATTTCTTGATATCTGGCATGCATTGCCTACTCATGGAAAGTTAACCAATGAAACATATACTGCTTTCTCTCACACACTTGCAACAACAGTTCAGTTATGCAGATACATTTTTAACACTTACAACTGGTCCTATATTCTTACAGCAAAATTACACATGGATGCTTTGGAAGCAAGATTTGGAGCTTATAGAAGGCTAAGTGGCTGCACCTATAATGTTTCAGTTGGGAAAATTTTGGAATCTGAGAGGAAACTGAAAATAATAAAAGCTCAGATCTACTAAACATGGTGAATTTACATTAAATGATTTTGCAGCAAAAGAAAATTACAGCATAAAACACCAAACGTATGATAATGTAGATAAATTAGAACCCACTTTAGAGGAACTAGCAAACATTCCCATGATGGATGAAGACTTGAAAGTCTTGGTTTGTATTGCTAGCTACACCAGCAAAACAGTGCTTGAGAAGCTGCAAAAAGGTGGAAAATGTTCAGGCTGTGAAGAAATGTTGCAGACACAGGATGAAATTTTGTTGCAGTGTGAAACCAAAGAACTACTTTCCTATTTCAACCAACTGAATCATGGGGGATTGAAGTGTCCTTCTTCTATAATGATTTCCTTGTGTTGTAATATATATAAACTTTTTCAAGTTCTGATTAGCAGCACATATGAACCAGAATTTCTCAAACTTGAAAATCAGAGAGATGCAGTACTTGCCTTAGGAACTGAATTGTGTGAAAATGCCATTAGTAACCTCAGTGATGTATGCAAATGTGGCATTCCTTTAAAGACAATAATCAAGAAAAGTATTAAAGTGCTTTCAAATATTTTTATTAATAATTACACAAAACTGTTAAATGAAAAGTGTGTTTCAAAGGAAATTGCTCGAACACTAGTCAAACAAAAAAGGGGAACTCATGAAGAAATTGCAGCAAAAATAACAAAACGCAAAGTGGCAAAGCTGAGCAGCAAATAAATCCAACAGGTACTCAAAATCAAAGCACTTCTAAAATATTACGTAATGGCAGTGACTAGAATTAACTGCATATTATATAATACAATTTTGAGCTTCAGTTCCACACTTCATTTATTATTGCTATGTAGCTTCTATGTTGCAAATTATTATTAGTGTCCAAATATGCCATTTATATGTGTTGTGTAGTAGTTTTTTTGGATTTAATTTTGAGTTGCATCTCATAATTTTACTTAGTCATAGTACTTATTACGTAATTTGTGGCTTTAGTGACAACTTTTTATTTAAGTTTGAAGATAGAAAAATACATAACACTACATTTATTACGCAATTTAGAATCTACTTTCCATTTATGAAGTTTGTAAATTACTCGTACCAGGGTAGCGCTGAAATACTTGGCCTAAGACGGCCGCCATCTTGGTTTCTGTATTGTGGTCTGATGTATTGTAGGTGGTCTTGCCTCTAGCAGAAGAGAATATAAGCGTCGCTCCTGCCAACTCAGACGGACAGTAGAAGACCCACAATAGTAGAGGCACTAGCAGACCCGGACTAGAAACCACACACTAGAAGAGAGGCACTAGAACAGCCATTGTTAGTGGTCCCTATGACCTTGTGTAATAAATGGCATGGACATTGTATACAGCAAAGGACACTGATTATTTGCATGTCGCCATTTGCTTGCCATTATTAGTGATCCATATGAACTTGTGTGATAAATGGCATGGACATTGTATACAGCAAAGGACACTGATTATTTGCATGTCGCCATTTGCTTGCAACCCAAAGTTAAGTATTATCAATCTACTTTATTGTAATAAAAACCATTAATGTGATTTGCTTGAATTGTTGTATAGCTATCCGAGAGAGCAGCATCCTTTAGGCACCCTATAAGACAGGGCTTCACAACATATGTGCTCACGGAGCAAGCTGTTAGCAGCAAGGCGCGAGCACGGAGCAGTGCGAGCACGCTACCCCCACTACCGGACCAGAGCGGAGAGTGGGGAGAGTCATGTGGGGCACACAACAGCTGCCGCCAGTCAATGTAAATCCGCGGCCACCTGCAGGGATATCACTCATGAATTATTACTGCGACAAATGAAACAAATAAAGGAGAATGTACACATGCCACATAATTTTATTAGCTTAGTGTATGCCTCTACATTCGTATTAATTTGTGAACTGTTACACAATAAAAGGTGTCACTGACGTGTGGGGTTCTCGGTTATCTTGTACTTTTTGCCCTTTACAACTGCGTCTATGTTTGGAGTAATTGTTCTTGTGGATTTTAGGTGCAGCGTGCCGTTTAAATTTCTATCAGACAATGTGTTTCTCAGGCGCGTCTTGTTACATTTCATCGCAGAGAACAGTTGTTCACAAACATACCTGGAACCGATCATTGATATTATTGTAGCCACCAGTTTGTGCAAACGAGGAAATCTATCCTGAAGGAAGTCTCTGTAGAATTCCAAAATGTTTTTCTTGTTCTGAAATTTGTCTCTGTATTCTCTGTCACACTGCAGGTCAATAATTTATAGTTGCAGCTCAGGACGAATCTCTTCAATATTTGCTGAATATGGAGAGGAGAACAGATCAAAATCACTTTCTAATGCTGTCAGATCTTGAAAGTGTTGATCAAATTCTTCCTTAAGGGCATGTGAATAACGTTCACAGTCTTTGTGAACATCTTGCATGGATGATAATGTAGGAAAATGAGCTAGATTTCCTGTTTCCAGCTGACTCACCCAAAGTGTCAATTTCATTTTAAAAGCTCGTATTCGATCTATGAAATGAGTAATTAGCAGTTCTTTACCTTGTAGTGAAATGTTCAAAGCATTCAGATGGCTAATTAAATCTGCTAAGAATGCAAGATCACATTTCCATGAAGGCTCTTTCAATTCAGGAACACGCATATTATTTATTTCCATGAACATATTTATCTCATCTAATAGGCAAAAATATCGATTTAATAATTCGCCACGACTAAGCCAGCGGACCTCGTTGTAATAAGGCAGGCTACCATACTGGCTTTCTACATACTCAAGAAAGCTTTTAAATTCTTCCTTATATAATTGCTTCCTTATATAATTGGTTGTACAAGAAACAACACTCATCACATTTTTTAGAGTGATACTCTCTGCACATAAGTTTTCCTGGTGGATCAGCCAGTGAACGTCCCTTGTTTCATTCGGCACGGTCAGTTTTTGCATTTTCTCCTTCAACAGCGTGACGAAACCTGATTTTTTTCCCTGTCATCGCTGGTGCACCATCTGTAGACACTGAGACTAAAGAATTCCACGACAATCCTATATTTTCAACACTTTCTTCAACACTACTTAAAATATCACCTCCGGTTGTAGTGTTCTTCATGGCTACTACATCGAGGAGCTCCTCCCTCACCTGAAGATCTCTATTAACACCTCTAATAAATATGGTAAGCTGCGCTGTTCCTGTGATATCAACACTTTCGTCCAGAGACAGAGAATACGCCATAAAATCTTTAAGGATATTTGCAAGCTGACTCTGGACGTCGTCTGCCATGTCCTGTATGCGACGCATAATGGTCATTTTAGATAATGGCACAATCCGAAACCGTTCAACTTGAGATGGGCACAAATGTTCTGCGGCAATTACCAAACATTCTTTTATTAAATTGCCATCAGTGATGGGGAGCAGGGATTTTGCTAAAAGCAAAGCAATTTTATAACTCACACTGAGAGCTGCCTCAGTTGATTTTTCTTCATGTCCAGATCTTCTTCGGATAGCTTCCTTTTAAGTTTAATAACTTCCTGTGCACGATCTGGTCCATCACATTTTCCACTTCCGTAGTCTTTCGCGTGGAACGACATATAATGTCGCTGCAAATTAAATTTCCTAAAAGAATGTGTGGGTTCCTGTAGTCATGTCCTAGTTCATGAACCACGGGCAACGTATGAGTGGCCAAGTTAAGTGGTCCCGACAGTCGGGATACCAGTTACGCTGGAATAAGGCTGGGCATCTCGGACATATTCTGAGTTGTGGTCACCTTTGTGCTCATACGGCAAAGACTACCAAATCCACCGGTTAGTCCCTCAACCGTTAGGGGTAAAACTCAATGGGACTTGGGGCAAGCAAGGCTAGCAACCTGCTTCCCTGGTACTTTAAATGTGATGCTGGCAACAATCAGAGCAAAATGCCTTGGAACTTCAGATCTGTCATTGACTATATAATAACAGATCAGGAATTCAGGAAGGCTGTGAGGGTCACACGTGTATTCAGGGGATTCTTTGATGACACTGATCATTATTTAATTTGCAGTGAAATTGGGATTTTGAGGCCGAAAGTGCAGAAGGTCAGGTCCATATGTAGGAGGATAAGAGTGGAGAAACTTCAGGATAAGGAAATCAGACACAAGTACAAAACAGTGATCTCAGAAAGGTACCAGTTAGTTGAATGTAGTCAATTAAAGTCATTGGAAAAGGAATGGACAAGGTACAGGGAAACAGTACTAGAAGTGGCTAAAGAATGTCTTGGAACAGTAGTGTGTAAAAGTAGGATGAAGCAAACAGCTTGGTGGAATGACACAGTCAAGGCAGCCTGTAAAAGGAAAAAGAAGGCATATCAAAAATGGCTACATACTAGAACTCAGGTAGACAGAGAAAGTTATGTTGAAGAAAGAAACAAAGCCAAACAGATAATTGCAGCATCCAAGAAGAAATCTTGGGAAGACTTTGGAAACAGGTTGGAGACTTTGGGTCAAGCTGCTGGAAAACCATTCTGGAGTGTAATTAGCAGTCTTCGAAAGGGAGATAAGAAGGAAATGACAAGTATTTTGGACAGATCAGGAAAACTGCTTGTGAATCCTGTGGATTCCTTGGGCAGATGGAGGGAATATTTTGAAGAGTTGCTCAATGTAGGTGAAAATACGATCAGTAATGTTTCAGATTTCGATGTACAATGGGATAGGAATGAGGATGGAAATAGGATCACATTTGAGGAAGTGGTGAAAATGGTCAATAGGTTGCAGTGCAATAAAGCAGCTGTGGTGGACGAAATTAAGTCGGAACTCATCAAATACAGTGGAATGTCAGGTCTTAAATGGCTACACAGGATAATTGAAATGGCCTGGGAGTCGGGACAGGTTCTATCAGACTGGACAAAAGCAGTAATCACACCAATCTTTAAACATGGAAACAGAAAAGATTGTAACAACTACAGAGGTATCTCTTTAATCAGCGTTGTGGGTAAAATCTTCTCAGGTATTGTTGAAAGGAAAGTGTGAGTATTAGTTGAGGACCAATTGGATGAAAATCAGTGTGGGTTTAGGCCTCTTAGAGGTTGTCAGGACCAGATCTTTAGCTTACGGCAAATAATGGAGAAGTGTTATGAATGGAACAGGGAATTGTATCTATGCTTTATAGATCTAGAAAAGGCACATGACCGGGTTCCTAGGAGGAAGTTATTGTCTGTTCTACGAGATTATGGAATAGGAGGCAAACTTTTGCAAGCAATTAAAGGTCTTTACATGGATGGTCATGCAGCAGTTAGAGTTGACGGTAAATTGAGTTCATGGTTCAGAGTAGTTTCAGGGGTAAGACAAGGCTGCAACCTGTCTCCACTGTTGTTCATATTATATATGGATCATATGTTGAAAACAATAGACTGGCTGGGTGAGATTAAGATGTGTGAACACAAAATAAGCAGTCTTGCATATGCGGATGACTTAGGTGTGATGGCAGATTCGATTGAAAGTTTGCAAAGTAATATTTCAGAGCTATATCAGAAATGTAAGGACTATGGTATGAAGATTAGCATCTCCAAAACGAAAGTAATGTCAGTGGGAAAGAGATATAAACGGATTGAGTGCCAAATAGGAGGAACAAAGTTAGAACAGGTGGACAGTTTCAAGTACTTAGGATGCATATTCTCACAGGATTGCAACATAGTGAAAGAACTGGAAGCGAGGTGTAGCAAAGCTAATGCAGTGAGTGCTCAGCTACGATCTACTCTCTCCTGCAAGAAGGAAGTCAGTACCAAGACTAAGTTATCTGTGCACCGTTCAATCTTTTGACCAACTTTGTTGTATGGGAGTGAAAGCTGGGTGGATTCAGGGTATCTTATCAATAAGGTTGAGGTAACGGATATGAAAGTAGCTAGGATGATTGCAGGTACTAGTAGATGGGAACAATGGCAGGAGGGTGTCCACAATAAGGAAATCAAAGAAAAACTGGGAATGAACTCTATAGATGTAGCAGTCAGGGCGAACAGGCTTAGATGGTGGGGTCATGTTACACGCATGGGAGAAGCAAGGTTACCCAAGAGACTCATGGGTTCAGCAGTAGAGGGTAGGAGGAGCCGGGGCAGACCAAGGAGAAGGTACCTGGATTCGGTTAAGAATGATTTTGAAGTAATAGGCTTAACATCAGAAGAGGTACCAATGTTAGCACAGAATAGCGGATCATGGAGGAATTTTGTAAAGGGGACTATGCTCCAGACTGAACGCTGAAAGGCATAATCAGTCTTAAATGATGATGAAAAGAATTCAGTGTTTTGTGACATACTAAACATTTTACACCACCATCTTTTTCTGCAAACAGATACAATTCCTCCCAATGGGGGTTGAACTGCGAAAGCATGGTTGGGGTTACACAACGGCGACTTGACATGATTCTTAACCAGCAAAGTGACTGTTAGAGCTGATCGTAGTACTTTAAACGTTACACAGTCGGCGCGAATTCAATAGGCACGCTGCGACCCTATTCAAACGTGCGCGCGCATTTCCCCTCCCTCCCTACTCCGCAACCTTGCACCTGCTAGCGAGCACATGCCTGAGCAGACGTGAGTACTCGCGCTCAAAACCGGCCAGTTGTTAAGCCCTGCTATAAGACATGAGTGAGGAGGACACCACATTGGCGATGAGGAGTTACAAACAAACAACGCGCCTGGTGGCCACGGAATTTTGTTTTGCGTTTGCTGGAGCCTTAATTCTTTCTTGTCTGTACTCTGCAGAAGCGTTTCCTTGCTTTAACAGACTCTTTTTGCTTTTGGCAATCAGTGTTTTCAGGTGGACGTTGCAGAAATTTTCTTTGCTTTTGTACGTATTTTGCTTGCTTGTCTTGTCTGTTAGTCGCATTTGTCTCTTCCAAAATGCCCACCCTGCCTATCCCACCCTCTGCTCAGGCGCCACAGCCGCAAGCGTTATCTGCCACATAGCTAATGCAGATGTTTCAGTTCTATATGCAGCAAATCTCCACTCTGCCCAACATGGTGCAGCAGCTAGTAGTCAATGTTGCACGCCTGACGTATGAGCAAGTTGTAGAATCGTTAACAAACTATTAGGACCAACAAGGGCATGTGGTAGCAGCTAGGGTTCAATTCTTTAACTGCAAAAAACGTCAGAACAAACTTATCACGAGTGGGTAACAGATTTGCAGGGCATGACAAGGACATGTAAATGCAAATATGCTTGCAGTGCTTTATATTCAGACGTTATGTTGTGTGATGCGATCGTGTACAATGTACCTGAAGTCAAACACAGACAACAGATTTTGAAACAGTCCAATTCATCATTTTGGAAGGAAGTGCAAATACTATATCAGTACAATTCAGGTACCCATTCAGCTGCTAAATTTGAGCAGCCAGCTATTTGTTGGGTTGAGTCCTTTGTTTGCAATCAGCCCATTGAGCGGCAGCTTGCGCCAGCCACGCCGAGTAAACACCTCTCCACACTGCATAAGCAGTTCGCTTAACAGGCAGCTACACAGGAGAACAGAATAAAGGCTTGTTCTCGGTGTTATTCCTGGTACAAACGCCAAAACTGCCCCTCCCGACAAGCTCAGTATTATGCTTGAGTAGGAAAGAATATGTACAATCCGTATGTTTGCAATGGGACAAACATAAGAATTCGGCCCACTCACAAAAATCTGGTCAGAAGGCCTATGTCATTAATGCAGTATATTCCAAGTCTGCAAAAAGGCATTCGCAAACCTAGCAAGTGTGCAGTTTCTTCAGTGATACGCTAGTCAAACAAACTTTTTGTTCATTTGCTTCTTTGTGGGAAACGTGGGAAATGTCAATTGGACATGGGTGCCTCTGTCACATTGCTCAGTCGTCACACATATGAACGGTTAGGTTCCCCATGCCTGTATAAAACTAGCACGAAAATGACGGCTTGTAATGGACAAGAAATTCCCGGTCTCGGAAAGTGTACTTTGCCTGCCATATATCGCTCGAATATGAAAACAGTGACTTCTACGGTACTACAATCCCGCGAGTGTGAGAACATATTTGGTCTTGATTCTTTTGATTTGTTTAGCTTTAACATTCAGGGCAAGTGTTGTCAGTGATTGCATTCCATGCAAATGACAGTGCAGCCAGCTTGCCACAAGAATTCCCGAAACTCTTTTCTGAAGGTTTAGGCAAGACTAACAATTTTGTTTCACATATTACTCT
The DNA here is from genome assembly GCF_021461385.2 of Schistocerca piceifrons. Lineage (NCBI taxonomy): Eukaryota > Metazoa > Arthropoda > Insecta > Orthoptera > Acrididae > Schistocerca > Schistocerca piceifrons. The sequence goes on from NC_060138.1 coordinate 510,147,709, forward strand.
GAAAGACAATGCTCAGCCGAAATTTTGCCGGGCCTGAACTTTTCCCATTGCATTACGTGACAAAGTCGCGGCTGAACTTAAAGAATTGCAAGATAGTGGAGCTATTGCGCCCATACAAGCTGGTCAGAGGGCAAGTCCATTGGTTTTGCTCCCCAAACCTCCAGGTTGCATTCGCCTCTGTGTTGATTTTAAGTGTACAGTCAACCGACAAATTGAAATTGACATTTATCCATTGCCACGTCCAGAGGATCTCATGGACAGATTAGGCGTTGGACGCTATTTTTCAAAAATTGATTTTCGTGTCATGACGCATATCTTCAAATACTGGTCGATGAACAATCTCAAAAAGTATGTGTGGTAAATACTCATTTGGGCTTTGTAACACTGCGCTATTGCACACGATACTCTTTAAAGCCTGTACTATGGTAAGTTGACGGGCTTCACCTTAAGATAAAGGATTTTTGTATAGATTTTGACCGCGTGTACCTGAATGGAGGCAAATCAGACTTACACCCACTCAGTAATAACAATGATACGTCAAGCAATTCTGGAGTGCAAACACACTTTAGGACGGACAAGAAACAACACAGCAGATGCTACCAAATTGTTAATAATACGGTCGCCAGCATAATTAGGCATTAACTGAGTTTCTTCCCTGTACAAGTTGCTGTACTTTCATACAAAACAACACGTAATAACACTGCATAATATGGTAACTTTTAGAACCAGAAAATCTTCACTTTCTGTGCTAATATGGACGAGCCATAAATACACAACAATACACTATAATGTTTACTACAAACTTCGTACTGTCTATTGATCTGATTAAATTTGGGCATAGGTTACCCTAGCAATAGCACTTTCGAAACACACATACAATGTCAATTTTAAAAAGGGTAAAACACTGATAAATTTAGGTTTTATATTGACTTTAACTTTGCTGGTCAAATCAGTTCAGTTCACTTCAGAATTCAAATGACTCATATGACTCATATACTGCCCACTTTGATTTTTGACAGTCGCATCTTTTATTTGGCTTGCAGCATTTACCCTTTCTTTTCATCCCTTTTCTCCATACATCTTTACATTTACAGTACATTTGGTAATCTGAAACTCACAAAAGTACATTAGCACACTGATATTGGTACACGTATATTTACAAAGATTAGTTACTTTTGGAATAAATTAGTTTCAGCATAAGATACAGCATATTTACTGCAAATTGCTCTCTGAGTGTACTTAGGTCGCTCACTCCTAGGAACATACAGTTTCAGGTCCACAACATTTCTTACACCTAAAGGTTTTTTGGATTTTGGGTAGATCAGGTAGTAACCATTATCGTGTGGAATGTTCTGTATTATATACGGCCCATTGGAAATATATTTACATTTGGAAATTTCATGGTTCAGTTCACTAGACTTTTCGTGGGTTTTTAAAAGAACATAATCCCCAATTTTAAATTTTGAAACTTTCAGATTTTTATCATGTCTTTTAGATCTAGATTCAGCTTTTTGCTTTGCCCTTTTTCTGACTAATTCTTTCTTTTGACTCAACCCCAAACTTGTACAAGGTGGAAACTCTAGCTTTTCCTCAATAAAACTTTTACTTCTGCTGCCTAACAAAATTTCTTCCGGTGGAAAACCAGTAGTTTCATGATGTAAGGTGTTCATGACATTCTCAAAATCCGATATAAATCTACCCCAGGCTCTATGGTTATGACTGCAGTATGTTCTACACAATCTCCCGATTTCTCGCATGTATAGAAAAGAAAAAAAGGGGGGGGGGGGGGGAACCTGAAACTGTTATGTTCACAGTATTGAAAATATTGATTAAAGGATTCATGAAGCACTCAAGATTTCCAATAGGTGAGTTACTACTCCTTTTAGCTTATTTCCTGCTCATTTAATTACCATTTTATCTGCCTCAAATAATTAAACTTCATTACTAAACCAATTTCAACATTATCTTCCAACTTTGCCAGACCTATATATTCAGTAACAACAAAGTTCTTTAAACATCATTCTAACATAGATAGGTCTGCAGGTAAGTATTCTTAACATAAACTTTAAACCTTCATTTTGGGACACTCGGATTGCACAACATGTGGAAAGGACCCTGTCTAGGTTAGTTGTGAGGGATAATTAACTGATAGGACAGTTCTGGTAAAATTTAAGTTGTTATTGAACAGTATGGAACAAAAGTAACACTGGTCCACACGAATACAGTACTAAAAGTTTCAACCTGTTCGTGTCGATGCAGCGGTTGGCGGGCGGCGAGATGGCGAGGCGCAAAGCACACATACAATCACAGCATTGGCTCTTGATGTATCGGCACTTTGCTTCCTCTTAGTGTCGCAATACTTTTCCATTTACTGCCTATGGAATATAGTCATGCTGTATAGTCGTCGGAAACGGCACATCCGAGACTCAATGAAATCACGTTTTCCTGGAGAGCCTCCTCGATCCAGAGCGTGTTTCTCTGACTGATGCCCAACTCCGACTACTACTGCTGAGCCCGTTATGCCGTGCCGCGCCCGTGTGCATTTTCCCGCACTCGCCTGCCATCCACCTTTTACCACTCCCCTACAGACAGGGTATTCACTAAAGGTTTTGCATTCTACATATCCTAATACATTGCCTACGTATGGACCAGGCACACAATTACAACTTTAACATCTTACAACAGTTTCAACATTTCTTACATTTCCATTTTGTTATAATATTGCTTGCAATTTGACATAAACATTAATATTCACATCGAACATTGTTTACAGTTTCTTTAACATAATGACATGAAAAGAAAAAAGAAATGAAATCAGAACATCGCTTACACTAATTTATCGAAAATCAGAAGAAAAAATTATTATATGTATAGTTGTTGTTGTTACACATGCCCCTGTTTCCAGTAAATTTCACTAAGTGCAAATTTGATGGGAACACTAATTTTTATATTTATACAGTGGTTCTGAATCTTTGTGTGAATGTCCCAAAAAAAAAAATTATACCACAAACTTCCTTTCACTCACATTATATAGGTCTACACTGTTTAACATATCAAGAACATTTACTTATCATTTACTTAAGTGCCTTTGGCACAGTCCAATCTCCTATCACAACATTATTTAAATAGCAAATTACTCATTTTTACTAAATTTCTCAAAGAAATAATTTCAAAATCTGGAACACAAATATTTAACTACAAAAGCAAATGCAAATATCTATATACACTATAAGACAATTTGTTGCTGCTTGCATTCAATGGCAGTCCATTTCCTTACTTACTAAAAAAAAAAAAAAAAAAAAAAACCACAATAATATTTAGAAAAATCACTACATATATTTGCTGCCAATTATTCAGATTTGGGCAGTCCATTTCGCATCATTTTACCACATCACCTGTACCACACTTACAATTCTCCATTGACTATTTATCTGCCCTCATTGGTGTTTGGCAGTCCTTTATATTATGACTCATATACTGCCCACTTTGATTTTTGACAGTCCCATCTTTTATTTGGCTTGCAGCATTTACCCTTTCTTTTCATCCCTTTTCTCCATACATCTTTACATTTACAGTACATTTGGTAATCTGAAACTCACATAAGTACATTAGCACACTGATATTGGTACACGTATATTTACAAAGATTAGTTACTTTTGGAATAAATTAGTTTCAGCATAAGATACAGCATATTTACTGCAAATTGCTCTCTGAGTGTACTTAGGTCACTCACTCCTAGGGACATACAGTTTCAGGTCCACAACATTTCTTACACCTAAAGGTTTTTTGGATTTTGGGTAGATCAGGTAGTAACCATTATCGTGTGGAATGTTCTGTATTATATACGGCCCATTGTAAATATATTTAAATTTGGAAATTTCATGGTTCAGTTCACTAGACTTTTCGTGGGTTTTTAAAAGAACATAATCCCCAATTTTAAATTTTGAAACTTTCAGACTTTTATCATGTCTTTTAGATCTAGATTCAGCTTTTTGCTTTGCCCTTTTTCTGACTAATTCTTTCTTTTGACTCAACCCCAAACTTGTACAAGGTGGAAACTCTAGCTTTTCCTCAATAAAACTTTTACTTCTGCTGCCTAACAAAATTTCTTCCGGTGGAAAACCAGTAGTTTCATGATGTAAGGTGTTCATGACATTCTCAAAATCCGATATAAAACTACCCCAGGCTCTATGGTTATGACTGCAGTATGTTCTACACAATCTCCCGATTTCTCGCATGTATCTTTCAATCAGATTGCTAGCAGGATGGTAGGCTGCGATATATTTAACCTCCACACCATTTTGCTCCATTCCTTCTTTCCAAATTTTGGATATGAACTGGGGACCATTGTCAGATAGTACTGCCTTGGGTTTCCCGATGGTTCTGAAGTATTTGACCATCCTACTAAATACAGCTTTTGCTGTTGCTTTTTTCAAGGGGTATAATTTCACAAACTTTGAGAATACTTCCAAAATTACTAAAATATATGCACAATTTCCCGAAGTCTTTGGGAGGGGAACATACAGATCTACTGATAATAATTCTAGGGTATCTTCAGGTAATGTACTTTGCATTGGACCTCTACTAGTTCTGTTCGGTACTTTGGCCCTTTGACAGACATCACACGACTTAATTCGTCCATTTACCTTCTTACTGACACTATCAGCAATCACTATTATATTATTCAATTTATCCAAACATTTCTTTGGCCCACTATGCCCCAATGCTAAATGAAAATAATCTATGACATCCGTATCAAACTGGTGTGGCCAACATACTCTCCATTCCTCAGTGACTAAATCTTTCCTCCTATATAAAATGCCTTTAAAGATTTTGTAATATTTCTTAATTTGAGGATACTGTACACTGTCAAAATTTACCTTCACATATTTCCATGTCGTATCCTCATTCTGATGGTATCTCAAATTTTTACATATTTGCTCAATTTTCCTTTTTCCTGAAACCTCTTTCATATATCTGAAAAGTACCCTCTTCACCATTCTCATTGGGCACTTCACTCATACCATTAGGCAATCGAGATGAAGCATCTGCCACATAATTCTCAGTACCCTTAACATAGCAAATCTCGTAATCAAATTGTTGCAGGTACAAAGCCCAACGAGTTAGCCTACCATTAAGTAAACGACAATCTTTAAGAAAAGTTAAAGCTTTGTGGGCAGTATGTATGATGAGCTTATGGCCCCATAGATAATTTCTGAATTTCTTTAACCCCCATATAATGGCTAAAGCTTCCTTTTCCGATATAGTGTAGTTTCTCTCGTATTTTGTTAGAGTTCTACTTGCAAACACGATAGTCCTGTGTTCGATTTCTTTGCCATCACAGATTTCTTAGAAAATTTCTATACCAATTCCATAAGCACTGCTGTCAGTACTCATGCGGAAAGGTTTTGACAGTTTGGGGTGATGCAAAATATTGTCATTCAAAAGTTCACTCTTTAATTTTTCGAAATCTCTCATACACCCTTCAGTCCACACAAAAGCACTATTTTTCTTAAGTAGATTATTCAAATGAGGACTATTAAAAACTTGCCCCTTGACGAATTTTCTATAGAACCCACATAAACCTAAAAAGGCTTTCAACTGTTTTCTATTTCTAGGAGCTGGACATCCTGCTATTGCACTTAACTTTTCCGGGTCCTTGCCAATACCGGTTGTAGTAATAATGTGCCCCAGAAACTTTATTTCCAACTTCACAAATTCACATTTCTTCCACTTTAGTGTCATGCCCCCTGCAAGTAGAGCAATAAAAACTTTCTGCAATAATTCACAATGCTCTTGCCATTCTTCTGTAGCAATCAGTAAATCATCTACATAAATGGTTAGCCGGCAACTCAATTCTCTCCCTAATACAAAGTCCAGAGCCCTAATACATACTGCCACAGAAGTGCTAAGCCCAAATGGCACTACTTTATACTGATAGCATTTCCCGGCGAATATAAAAGCGGTATATTTACAGGATTCTTTGCTCAATGGGATTTGCCAGTATCCGGCGGTCATGTCCAGACTGGTTAAATACTTCACATTATAAAATTTTTGAAGCATTTCGTCCAGATTTTCGGGTCTGTCTATTTCCTTCTTTACAATTTTGTTCAAAGTCCTGGCGTCAATAACTACTCTCACTCCCCCATCCCTTTTGTTCACGATGATACGGGGACTATTATATTCGCTGCTACTTCGTTCGATTACACCCCATTCTATCATTTTATCTATTTCCACTTGAACAGCCTGCCTCTTTGATACGGGTACCGAAAACGGTCTTACAAAGAAAGGTTTATGCTCTATTGTCTCAATCTGGTATTCGAAGTTCTTAACTAGACCAGGTTTGTCCGAAAATATGGTGCTATTACTTTCTAAAATATCAAGCAATTCTGTTTTCTGATCAGGAGATATCTCCCTCAAATTTTCCACAATTTCTTTAAAATTATGCCCCTGCTTGTCACTCTCATCTATTAACCTCTGGACATGGTACACCTCATACATATTTGTCAAACCATCATTCCCTTGGTCAATCTCCAACAATAAAGAATCAATTTCTGAATCGAACACCTTCCCATTTTCCTCAAATTTTAATTCCAAATTCATAGACGCATTATTAATTTTGATCACTTCCTGGCTACAATCAATAATAACCTTTTCTTTATCTAACCAATCTATTCCCAGAATCATTTCAGTACTTAAGTCTGGCACAACCAAAAAATCGTGTTCAAATTTTTGTCCTTTTATACTAAATTCAACCAAAATCTGGTTCTTTACCGGCTTGCTAGTCTTGCCCGTAGCACCATCAATTTTTACACCCGTCACTGACATAATTACTAGTCCAGGCTTATCACAAATGTGTTCGAAAAACGACTGGGAGATTGCACTTATCTGAGATCCAGTATCAAGAAGTACTTGCAATTTCACATTATAAATTTCAACTGGTATTACAGTTTGTTTAACCATCGAATGTTTTTCATTGTTGTGGTCTTCCCTAAGCAAATCCGGGTCGACGATAACGTCATCCCAAGATATGCTTTTAACATTCACATCACCTATATCTGGTGGTTTCTTTGGTTCCGGGAGTTCAAAGTCATTAATTACTTGAACTCTTTGTAAAATAGACCCTGAGTCGTCAGGTGGCTCTTTTTTCCTGTGTTCAGTCACAAGATCTGGGTTTTGTTTTGAAACTTCATCATCAATAGACACAATATCGCAATTAACTGTGTCCCCATTATTTTCGCTAGTACCAAAATATTCGTCATCTGAACTATCGTCAGAATCCGACCATTCTGGATCACTTTCAGGTTCTAACATAAAAGCTTTTCTGAGACAGGCACTAAGTTCTCCCTTTGCATTTTCGTCAGGCTTTAATTTTAATTCGATATCCTCTTTTGGCGAAATGGCCTCATTCTCCACTTTACTCACATCCATTGTTACTTCATATTTAGTGTAATCCTCGTGGACTTCAATTACTTTTAGGTAATTATCTGCCCCTTCTCCACGGTGCCTTTCGGTAGCAGTTTGTACTGTTGGCGGATCATTAACAGAAGTTACTTCCTCGTCAATGTTTAGGATTTCATCCTCCAATTCCTTCCTATCGTTAACCTTTGTCCTATCGGCAGCACGCATACTTTGCACAGCGCTATTTACTCTCTCATCTTCAAATTCGGGCCACGTCACCTTATAGACGTCCCTACTATCTTCTTTTCCACTAACTAACTTCCTTGTCTCATACTCCTTCTTAAAATCCTCCCACTCACATTGCTTTAGGCCCTTGTACAGATCGTCGATCTGCACACGCCAATCAGTTACTGCTGCTAATTCATTCTCGCCATTTACTTCATTGCTAATAGTGCTAACCGTACCTCTCTGTGTATCCACAGTTTCATCTATTATTCCCTTCGCCACGGAATTACCACTCGTAATGTATTCACCAGTTCTTACAGCAATGTTCATACCTAATGCTGCCGCATTACTAGCGGCTTCTCTCTGAACAGCTGCTCCGCTGTCTGGGCCATTGCCCTCTGATGCTCCACTTGCCTGTTAACCAGTATCGCTCTGCGCGGCGAAGATGACTCATTCGCGCTCGCACCTGACGCTTGTTTCGCAACAACACGTTGCGTCATTCCATGCCTGTCTCTAACCTGTCTCATAACTTTACTATCAGTTCAGTAACCTTTCTTAAATTGGGGCCGGTATGTACTGTTCGCTTCCGTTTGGCCCGCAACGTTCGCGGAAATCAGTTTCTCGCGTCGTTATTATTTTGCGCGGTGTACCCTCTACCGCAACCTGGATAACTTCCTCTTCCTCTACCTCTACCTCTCTGTATCATATTGATGTGAAACCCTTCGCCGTCATTTCTCTCGTCATTATTACGGTTATTCCTGTTACTAAAATTTTGATGATTGGCACGACTTTCGCACCAATGGTCTTTGTCTTCAACCCTTTCGAGAAACGCTTGGAAGCTGTGATGATTGCTTCCCACGTATCTCTTCGAATCTTCTGGAAGCTTTTTATATAGCTCCCATATGATTTCCGAATCGGATCTTTTCCCTCTTAAATGCATCAACTTCCGGTACCAATATTCGCAGAAATCTTTCAAAGAATTCTTGCCCCTGATATTATGAAGCTTGGCCATGATAAACTCGCGCCATAAATGATCCTGTTTTTGTTCGGACCAATATTCTTCCGTAAACTTTTGCTTAAATTCTTCGAACGTCATTCGTTCGGTATTCAAATTAATTCCCCAGCACTTAGCATCACCTGCTAAGGCGCTAATTACTACGTTTATCTTTTCCTTATCAGACAAGTGTCCAGGAAATATCCTCTCGCAATTTTTAATGAAATCTAACGGATGCCATCCATTATGTTTCTTGGCAGGATCGAAGCGTTCCTCACCTTCTAACAGCTTCGTAAGTGGTGTGCCACTACAGACAACACCAGGTCTATCTTTAATTTTACTCTCAAGATCGAAAATTTTGCCTTGAATTATCAAAGTATTTTGTTCACATTTTTGTACACATCCAGTAACTTTCTCACCTAAATCTCTTTCAGTGTCTGAAACTGCCTTTTTCAATTGTGAGATTCTGTGTTGACATTCATTTACGATCTCAGTTTTAAGACCGAAAACTTTTTCGTCTACTTTTGTTTCAACCAGAGGCTCTACTTTCTCTTGGATATTGAGGATTTCAACATCAAATCTACTGTTAATGTTGTCAATTTCCCCCTGCATAGTATCCATATTCTTGTTAATTGTGTCAATTTCAAATTTCATAGTATTTACTACAGAGCTTAAATTACCTACTTTTTGTTCTACCTGTTCTATTTGTTTACTAATTTTAATTCCTTGTTCTTCGACCTGTGCTTTAAGCTGACCAACGTGTGTTTTAATCTGCTCGCTCTGTGTTTTGAGCTGATTACTTTGTGTTTTAAGCTGCTCGTCAACGTGTGATTTAAGCTGACTAACATGGTTACTGACTTGTTTCTGAAGCTGATCATTCTGCGTTTTGAGCTGCTCGGCAACGTGTGTTTTAAGGTGATTATTCTGCCCTGCAATTTGTTTGGTTCATTGTTCAAATAAATCGTTCATGCTTAAAATTTTCACACTATTTTGTTCTACGTAATCGGTGTGTTCCGATCCTACTACAAAAGTTTCTTTCGGTTCTTTCTTTATCTGTGGAGAATCAAACACATCAGTGGATTCGTTCACGTACCCACTATCATCTACAAAGTCATCCTCTACTTCCTGTTTTATCCCTTGCTGTGTTCGAGGCAATCTCGACATTTCAATCTGTTCGTTAACATGTTCGTGATATTGTATGTACGCCAATTGTCTACCGCTAACGCCATCTGTTATCTGGCTGCATACACTCCTGTCATTGCCAGCCGCATTTTCCATTTCGCTCGGCACATCTACTGTTTCTACATTCTTGTCCATACTGAATGCAAATTACACCACACTACCGTACTTGACATTCACAGCTATTTATTTTACTAAATATTTTTACAATTCGTGCCACTGAACATCCACTGTTCGGTATTCACGTTAATTTGTGACAGACAACAACTGGATGTCCTGTCACCGGGAGCCACTTGTAACACTGCGCTATTGCACACGATACTCTTTAAAGCCTGTACTATGGTAAGTTGACGGGCTTCACCTTAAGATAAAGGATTTTTGTATAGATTTTGACCGCGTGTACCTGAATGGAGGCAAATCAGACTTACACCCACTCAGTAATAACAATGATACGTCAAGCAATTCCGGAGTGCAAACACACGTTAGGACGGACAAGAAACAACACAGCAGATGCTACCAAATTGTTAATAATACGGTCGCCAGCCTAATTAGGCATTAACTGAGTTTCTTCCCTGTACAAGTTGCTGTACTTTCATACAAAACAACACGTAATAACACTGCACAATATGGTAACTTTTAAAACCAGAAAATCTACAGAACTAATAATTTCACTTTCTGTACTAATATGGACAAGCCATAAATTCACAACAATACACTATAATGTTTACTACAAACTTCGTACTGTCTATTGATCTGATTAAATTTGGGATAAGGTTACCCTAGCAATAGCACTTTCGAAACACACATACAATGTCAATTTTAAAAAGGGTAAAACACTAATAAATTTAGGTTTCATATTGACTTTAACTTTGCTGGTCAAATCAGTTCAGTTCACTTCAGAATTCAAATGAATAGAAAAGAAAAAAAGGGGGGGAGACCCTGAAACTCTTATGTTCACTGTATTGAAAATATTGATTAAAGGATTCATTAAGCACTTAAAATTTCCAATAGGTGAGTTACTACTCTTTTTAACTTATTTCCTGCTCATTTAATTACCATTTTATCTGCCTCAAATAATTAAACTTCATTACTAAACCAATTTCAACATTATCTTCCAACTTTGCCAGACCTATATATTCATTAACAACAAAGTTCTTTAAACATCATTCTAACATAGATAGGTCTGCAGGTAAGTATTACTAACATAAACTTTAAACCTTCATTTCGGGACACTCGGATTGCACAACATGTGGAAAGGACCCTGTCTAGGTTAGTTGTGAGGGATAATTAACTGATAGGACAGTTCTGGTAAAATTTAAGTTGTTATTGAACAGTATGGAACAAAAGTAACACTGGTCCACACGAATACAGTACTAAAAGTTTCAACCTGTTCGTGTCGATGCAGCGGTTGGCGGGCGGCGAGATGGCGAGGCGCAAAGCACACATACAATAACAGCTTTGGCTCTTGATGTATCGGCACTTTGCTTCTTCTTAGCGTCGCAATACTTTTCCATTTAGTGCCTATGGAATATAGTCATGCTGTATAGTCGTCGGAAACGGCACATCCGAGGCTCAATGAAATCACGTTTTCCAGGAGAGCCTCCTCGATCCAGAGCGTGTTTCTCTGACCGATGCCCAACTCCGACTACTACTGCTGAGCCCGTTATGCCGTGCCGCGCCCGTGTGCATTTTCCCGCGCTCGCCTGCCATCCACCTTTTACCGCTCCCCTACAGACTGGGTATTCACTAAAGGTTTTGCATTCTACATATCCTAATACATTGCCTACGTTTGGACCAGGCGCACAATTACAACTTTAACATCTTACAACAGTTTCAACATTTCTTACATTTCCATTTTGTTATAATATTGCTTGCAATTTGACATAAACATTAATATTCACATCGAAAATTGTTTACAGTTTCTTTAACATAATGACATGAAAAGAAAAAAGAAATGAAATCAGAACATCGCTTACACTAATTTATCGAAAATCAGAAGAAAAAATTATTATATGTACTGTTGTTGTTGTTACAGCTTGTTTCAATATTTGCTTTTGCCTTTTGGCAGTGCTTCCGCATCCGCTGTTTTTCAACAGTATTTGGAACAGCTGACTGCACAAGTGCCAAACTGTTCAAGCTATTTAGACAATATTGTCGTAGCAGGTCGCACACCTGAAGAACATATTACAAATTTACGTGCTTTGTTTCGTGCATTATCTGATGCATGAATCAAGTGTAGACTTTACAAGTGTGATTTTTTAAACCTGAGTTGCAGTATCTTGGTCATGCCACAAACAGTCAAAGTGTACATCCTCTTCTGTCGCATTTGTTTGCTATACGCGATTTGCCAGTTCATCGCAATTTCACAGTATTATGGATAATGAAATGTTATATTCGGTTCATACCAAATGCTGCGTAAATCGCGGCTACATTGCATCACTTGCTTCGAAAAAATGTCCCCTTTGTTTGGACAGATGAGTGCCAAGTAGCTTTTCAAAAACTTAAAGATGCATTGCTCAGTGATCGACACTTAGTTCACTTTGATCCGACAAGCCAGTTGTACTGCAAGCTGACGCTTGCTCTTACGGAATCGGTGCAATGCTTCCGCACAGAACTGGTGAAGGCCTATCGCTTTCGCACCAAAAGTATTGTCTAAAGCTCAGTGTAACTATTCACAAATTGAAAGAGAGGCTTTGGCTATTGTGTATGGTGTTACCAAAATTCCACCACTATTTGTATGGCAGAAAATTATACTTAGTAACAGATCACAAGCCTTTGCAGTCCTTGTTTCATCCGACGAAACCGGTTCCTGTACGAACTGTTCAAAAATTACAAGGATGAACTTTGTTGTTGTCTCAATACCAGTACGAGATTGTGTTCCGTCCGACAGCTCAACATGGTAATACACATGCACTTTCATGTCTTCCGATTGGCCCTGATACAAACTTTGATGCTTCTGATGCATCTTGTTGTCAAGTTGATGCTCAGGATTCTGAACTGATTCAATCTTTTCCGCTGAACTATAGGAAAATTGTACAGGCCACGGAAGCTGACTCAGATTTGAACATTTTGCTAAAATACATTTGCACATCTTGGCCTCACTCATTGAATAGCGCAAAGAACTCAGTCGTGCGCCGATACTTTGCCGATACGGCATAGCCTCGCTGTACAGAAAGGTGTGATTCTTATTTAAAATGACAGTGGACAATCATGTGTGTTGATCCCTAAAGCTTTGCAAAAAGAAGTGTTGCAGTTACTTCACCAAGGACACTGGGGGTTTGGAAACCCAAATAGAACAGATGACGTCACAGTGTCACCCATGTGCGGAAAATCAGTCCGCTCCGCCACAAAAATTCTCTGCATGCCCTAAGTCGCAACCTCCATGGTAACATGTGCACATAGACTTTGCGGGACCTTTTTGGAACACTCGTTGGGTCATTGTGGTTGACTCGTATAGCAAGTTTCCTTCTGCTGTGCCAATGAACTCGACACGTAGCACAATTCAGGTTTTGTTCTCTATTTTTTTACCTAGAAGGTTTATCTGAAGTCATAGTGTCAGACAACAGCCCTCAATTCACGTCATATAAATCTGAAACATTCTGTGAACCCAATGGCATACAGCATCTAACTACTGCACCGTTCCATCCACAGTCAAACGGCGAAGCGAAACGTTTTGTCAGAACCTTCAAGCAGCAGATGGCCAAACTTCGCTCCGCACACACCAGGGATCAAGTATTGCAACTGTTTGTCGCCTCCTATCGTTCGCACCCACGAGGTGGACCATTGCTAGCGGAATTGCTTCACGGCCGCCGCCATCGGACTGCTCCACCTGCTCCACCCTCCTTAGCAACTGGCGCCCAAGGAAGGCCGCAGGCATCGTTTCGCGCCGCATGATAATTGTCTTGTACAGGGTTTTTAGCAGCAGCAGACGGTGAGCGCGAGGCGAGAACGTCCGTCCACTTGGCGCTTGCATGTGTCTTATTTCAGGTCCAGATGGCTTGCAGCGCAAAAATCAAAATCAACTTCGCCTCTGTCATGTGCACGATGATTTTTCAGTGTCTCTTCCACCAGATTCACGGTACCAGAGGACAGCTCGGCCAAAGCAGCCGCCGAAGGGTGTCATCGCGACACCGCGGGACGACCCTATAGTTTCCCGGGGGACGTTTCCGCCAGAGCGAAGGCCGGATGGCAGGGTACGACCGGAAGCTTGGCGTCCCCTGCAGCCGCAGCTTCCGATCCAGCGATGCGCCCACACTCCTGTCTCCCACGCCGTGGTCGCACTCCCTACACGACGACGGTCTGTCGCTTTGGGGGGGGGGGGGGGGGGGAGGAATGTCCTGGCGTAACGACAAGCGCCGGCACGAAGATACGAAGATGAAGAACGCAAGAGCAGAGAAGGCTGTGAGGCGACGTCAGCCAATAGTTCACTGACTAGGACCGAACCACGACACGAGTGGCCTCCAGCCGAAGAAAATATAAGCGCCTCTCCTGCCAGCCTCGGGGGGAGAGTTGAAGACGCGCACTAGTCGAGGCACTAGCAGACCCGGAATAGAGACCACACACTAGAAGAGTGGCACTAGAACAGCCATTGTTAGTGATTCATATGACCCTGTGTGGTAACTGGAATGGACATTGTATACAGCAAAGGACACTGATTATTTGCATCTCGCCATTTGCTAGCGACCAAAGTTAAGCATTGTCAATCTACTTTATTATAAAAAAAAACATTAATGTTATTTGCTTGAATTGTTTTATAGCTATCCGAGAAAGCAGCTTCCTATAGACACCCTATAAGGGACGAGTGGGCAGGACACGACAGTGGAAGTTAATACATTAGAATATCTTAAATTTTCATTTAACATTAAGTCAGTAACAAGATATCTAATACCTAAGTAGGACTTCTTCCGAGAGCATAACAGCACTATTGTACGTGTGCTACTGCTTCTGACCAATCATAGCGTTTGTGTTTGTTTACATCAGGTTTATACTTATCAGGAACAGGCTGCTGTCTGAAGTTTCCAGTTGGCTTAAAATATGATGGCGCCTTGGCCAGTCTATGGTGTTCATACAGGTCGTGCCGCCAATGCAGATGCAGCTTTCTTAATCAACCCATCACCTCACGTACATCTAGCCATGGGAGTGGATGAATCATCGAGTGCAATAGGAACTGCGTTGCAAAGATCATTTGCAACCTCTCGCATTTTTCAACCAGAAGCAATTCCACCGTCACAAGACAGCTAGTTAGCATATGACAGATAACTTTATGCGGTCTGTGATGCTGTAAAAATTTCGATACATGCTTGAAGGCTGACAGTTCACTCTTGACAGGGATCTCAAACACAAACTGTAAAAGATGTCTGTTAATTTTCGAAACTGATGTCACTTATGTTTGTGACGTGAAAAACAACCCCTACCTACTTCCACTCATTTATACGTAACCTCGGGATCACCAAGGTTGGCTTCTTCTCTTTTATAGTATTCGACTACCATTCTCTCTTCCACCATATCAAATGTATTTCATTCGATTACTGACATTACTCAGGCAGTGGTGAAATGAAATGAAATGTCGTGTGGCTATGTCCTCCCGTCGGGTAGACCGGTCGCCTGGTGCAAGTCTTCTTAGTTAACGCCACTTCGGTGACTTTCGTGTCGATGGGGATGATATGATGATGAAGATAAGGCAACACTCAGTCAGCCCTGGATATATATTTTCTAACCGGGTCAAAAAATTGATAGTGGCGCCCCTCCCCCTCCCCCTTGAGCGTTCGACATAGGACGTGAGAAATAAAAAAAAACTGGTTTTTCAAAAATATTTTCATTCTGTAGCGCACATCTTTGTGAGAGTAGTTTGATACATAAAATATATATGTTTGAGGAAATGTAAACAATTTATTTGGTCTTAAGTGTGCCAAATTGCAGTGCCATGCCTCTTCACACAGCATTCTTTTACCGCACGTCACTATTTCGCTCTGCGGAATTCAAACGTGTGTATTTTGTTACGGAAACCGACAAACCTACATTCAGGACCGTGGAAATTAAAATGTCCTGTGGTGCCTCTCACGCTCCCAGTCACAATTAATAATGGGTGGGATTATTTGTAAGCGGGAGGGTAAGAACTCTTCAGAAAATTTGCACTCTTTATTGCCTATTAGCTACTAACTTTCTCTTTGATGTGACATGAAATTAAATACAGAAAACATAAAACCAGTAAAGACAAGGGGCAAGCAAGACAATATACATTTCTTCAATCCTTAGGATCCAGCATTAACCTCTCTCTAATCTTGCTACAGCTTTACACGGCGTGTTTTCCTTTCTGCGAAAGAATCTATTACCTCATTAAAGTTTGTCAAATGTTTTGCTACACGAAAAATCAAAATGTCGTTGTTTGATGCTGAAAAAGCTGTTAATGTGAGTAGTACCAAAGACTGGCGTGGTTTCTCGATTTGATTACGTCTATTTTGTCACTGTCTGCTACATATACGTAAAACGAAATAGGCCTTTCCAATATTGCAGCAATTGTAACACACGCCAAATAAGTGAGACTATTTTGGGGCAAATCGTCATTTTTATCTACCTCATCTACATAAATAATATGAGAGAATGTAATTCACGATGTACCGATCTCAAATGCCTATTACAAGCAAAAACTTTTATGTTAGGAAATAGTTTCACATTTCATTCATATGCTCCAGTTTCTCAAGCATGAGATCGAAAAAGTAGTATTAGTAGTACGAAATTCTTCTATAAATCTGGAATCGTGATGTTCTTCCATATAATTTGTGTGATGTACATATTTCTACTCCTTTCTCGTTCTAACAAACAATATTGTTATCACTAATTCAAATGGTTCAAATGGCTCTGAGCACTATGAGACTCAACTGCTGTGGTCATCAGTCCCCTAGAACTTAGAACTACTTAAACCTAACTAACCTAAGGACATCACACACATCCATGCCCGAGGCAGGATTCGAACCTGCGACCGTAGCAGGCGCACGGTTCCGGACTGCGCGCCTAGAACCGCGAGACCACCGCGGCCGGCCATCACTAATTCAGTAACTATCCCTGCCATTGTCAAAATTTATTCTTTGGTTAACTTCGCTGACCCTGCCAGAATCACCCATTTAATTATCCCACATTTATTCTCCGATTAGGTGTTATTACGTTTTCGTACAACGCGTTTTCCGCGCTATTGCGAGAACTTAAGCGACTGCTAACCGGGGACTGTGGAACTGGCCCTTAGTAATGCAGGGAGCTGGCAAAAATTTTCTGTCAAAATTTCATTTTCTTGGATACAGTGAGAAGATTAATAAGTAATCTTTCTTACCTGTTATCCCTGTTAGTCGGTCATTTCGCCTCTGGCATTCTGAATCTATGGATTTCGAAAGTAATCATAACAAAGCCGTATGTCGTTCATTTCAACTCTGGCACTCTGAATCGGATTTCGGTAATAATTAAGACAACGGTGATCATTCGCACACCCATAAAAATTCAAATGGCTCCAAGCACTATGGTGACTTAACATCTGAGGTCATCAGTCCCCTAGACTTGAAACTATTTAAACGTAACTTAACCTAAAAACAGCACACACATCCATGCTCGAGGCAGGATTCGAACCTGCGACGGTAGCAGAAGCGCGGTTTCGGACTGAAGCTCCTAGAACTGCTCGGCCACAGCGGCCGGCATTCGCACACCCAATCAACCGCATAAAGACGCGACGGTGATTACCCTGGCAGAGACATCACGTACACTATGCACGCATTCAAAAATCAACTTATGATTCATCCAGAAATCAACTTAGAATGTGTTCAAAAACGATCAAAAATCGACAGGGATGCGTTTCAAAATCATATGAATAATCGACAGACCAACGTGCGCTGGATGCTAGGCGCTTTGTGAAACAAGGTTCTTTTTCGTCAAGAATATAAATTTGGCGCTCCATGAAATTGCCGCTGGTGGGTCTTGGAGGGAGGGCTGGCACCCAGTCCCCGAGCGGAGAAAATCTCCGACCAGCTTGAAATCGAACCCGGGCCCCTTGCAGGGCATTCTATCGCGCTGACCACTCGGCTATCGAGGCAGACAGGGCAGTCGTGATGAAATATTTTACTTCTGTTACTCTTACTTAAATACAATCATTGCTCAGCGTACGTGCAAGGTCTACTGAACCAACGGTAAAATGATAGATTAAGCCCTAGTTGAACTAATAATTAAAACATTAATGCACACAAAGCAAAAGAAAGCTTGGGACAGTGTACGACTTTACAGTGATAACTGATTCTTTATGGATTCATTACACATACCAAGACTCAACACATCCCTAGGATGCTCTTACTACCCGTATAAGAACGTCTCTTAGGGTGAAACGTCGCGATGATTGAACAGATGTCAAATACTAACGCGAGTGGGGCGTGGAAAGAAGGTGAATCAATTGGAGGTCATCTCCGATACAATAGACATTTAGTACATAGAACTCCCCTTCCACACAGAAAACAATCATTATGTCACGAACAAACATTCTTTCACTATGGCTCCTTACACACAGGAAAAACTTATCCAAGCGACTAAGATAATCAGCAAGGATCATCTCTCGCCAGGACATACGATATGATGCTTCGACATTAATGAAAGAAGATACGACCGGATCACCCCAAATAATCAACCAATCACACAAGGGGAGAAGAAAATCTAAGTACAATAATACCTGCAAAACCCAATACTTCCAATGGAATCTGATCCAGGGAAAGATAATAATGCACATAGGGATTCGTTATTCTCAGACTGCCTCCAGACATCAGTTCGAAACGGAGCCTCGATTTTTGTATGGAGAGGGAGGGCGCCATTTGGCAAGCCAGTAGAGCGAACACGAAGAAAGTTTTCCAAAAGTCTTGTATTTGCTGCACGCTGTGTCACTGGACATCTATGGAGCAGACACAAGGAGATTGGGATTGCTACGCTTTGAGGGAAAGAAACTTCTCTGATGTAGCCGAGTCCGTTTGAAAATACTCACCCGTGCATTCATATCGTACGGACAGACATTCAGGGCCTGGCAGGGGAAAAGGAAAACGTTGCTGATCTCAAAAGAAAACAGCAGTGCTCCATATTCTCAAGTATCGGCACATAGTTAGGCAGAAAAGCAACAAACTTACGACATTATCAGTGTATGAAATCATAAATAATGCGAGGGGGCAATACATGTGCCCCTTTCAAGTGTGAAGACAATGCCACACCAGCTATGACTTCTATATTACATCGCCCAACTTACTACTGACATCAATTATGTTTGTTGCACGCAGAATTTACCAGCAGATTTTCTGTTCCACACTGAGATAAATGCAAAATAATAGGTCTGGTAGCTGTTAACAGCGTATTGCAGCAGGATAATGAGTTAATGGTGGCGTGTAGTGTAGCTTGCTGCTTTTGAGAGGTTTACATAAAATGTCTTTCATAGTTTCTATTGCATCAACTGGGAAATTCTGATCTCTAGACATCATAGACTATGTCATGGTGGCTTAGAATTAATGATACGTGGTGTAGCTCAAACTGTTCTCATGCAGATCGCCAGTAACTTTGACCTAAAGTATTACATTTTATTTTCACAATAGACAGTTTGGGTACGCTTTATATGAGAAGTTACAGAGACAGCACAGAGAAACCTACATGAACTAATAACAACAGAAAAAGCAATGAAATTGGTGCAAATTTATTTTTATTATTTTCTCTCTCTCTCTCTCTCTCTCTCTCTCTCTCTCTCTCTCTCTCTCTCTCTCTCTGTGTGTGTGTGTGTGTGTGTGTGTGTGTGTGTGTGTGTGTGTGTGTGTGTGTGTGTGTGTGTGTGTTGGGGGGGGAGGGGGGAGTGGGTTGATGTATGCTCCACATGTAACAATACTGTGTAGTCCTTTTTCAAATTTTTACTCAATTTTTAAGTACCGGTAATTATGAAAACTGTTCTGTTCTTCTAAAGAATCACAAAAGTGATCTTCAAATGCACCTCCACCTGCATACTCATCCCTCACTCGTCAGGATTTCTAGTATGTTGCTCGTGGCACTCCCTCATACCATTGTACAAAAATTTTCGACTACACGAACAACTCCCGACATTCGCCGTTTTTTTGGTCTCTATCGATTGAGCTATTACTCCACTAACGTAGTAGACTATTTCGTTAGCAATATTAATTGAAAACTGCTTTTATAAACGTTACACTGTAACTAATTACGTCGAAAATTCGATCAAAACATAACCCTGACAGGTACAGTATTTAGTTTCGTAGTCACAACACTTGATAAATACAACGATGTAATCATTTATTTTATTCTGTTATATTCACAAAATTGCTGCGTAAAATTTACATAAACGTTCATTTTGCAATTTGTAAGAGCTCGGCTACGCCGGTGGCGTAATAAGGCCATTCAGTGAAGATTAAAATAAGTCGAATGGGGGAAACAATTTGTGTAGTCGTAAAGTTCTGTACAGTGGTAGAAGGGAGTGCCATGAAAAGTATACTTGAAATCCTGACCGGTTGGGGCTAAGTGTGGGAGAGGTGCTGCGTTTGAAGGTCACTTTCGTAGGTTTTTCTTGAATAGCTCGAAAACTACAGCCTCTAGCGGAAACGTATCCAATCACAAAATTTAACTAATTTTCTATAAAATGGTTGTCTTAATTTTTCCTATAGGACTAACAGTTTGCGCGTTAGCGAGCGAAAGAATATGAAAATTTCGCTCGTGATTTTTGAAGGCTTGTAATGAAAATTCAGAAACAGTGTGAAGTGATGAATTAAAACTGTCTAAACCTAATTGTTGACAATTTACGATGGACAAAATTGTGACTGTTTGCGATCTCTGTAAATACGTATCTATGTATTCTCTTAATACAATGCAGTTTGCTGGTTGCAGAAAATGACATCGGTGGTGGTAGCTGAATCGTGCTGTATAATAAAAAGAATAAGTAATAATAAATAAAAAATAACAAAAATAATAATAAAAAATAATAAATCAATAACAAGCTCATGAATGATCAGGAAGCATAACATACCTTTTGAAAATCATGATGCCTTGACAGTAAGCAAAAGTGCTTATTCTAGTTGCAGCAGTTTTTAGAACTGACAAATAATATCAAATCAGTTGTCCAGTGATCATACATGTTTTTTTTTAATTTCATTTTATTTTATTTATTAATTTTTTGCAACAGTTGTCGCAGTATACATATAAGGTCATGTAAGCTTTCAATCATTAAAATTATTTTACCTCATTTGCAACGTTAGTTAAACTAGAGAAGGACATAGAAAACAACAGATGTACACGATAAATTATACAGTTCACTTTTTTAATCAGTAATTTATAATTGCTTTAGAGGTTTACGAGTTTATGCTGCCATTGAAATATTCACAGAAAAAGGTTGTTGTACTCTTTTCGATTTTCCTGCATAGTTTCTGCTTGTGTTTTGCAAGACAAAGAAAACGGATGAGATTTCCAAATCGTAGGTCACCGACCCGACATCTTTGCTATGAAAGCTGAGTTTTAACTGACGCATCCAAGGCATAAACATAACACATCCTGCAAGTGAGTGTGATTCTGAACCGACTTGTTTTCGTGTCCCAAATTTGACTTTGTAAAGTTGGAATTTTTGAAAACAATGCTGAAGGTGTGACATTATCTTCCTCAGTAAGCTTCTTGTGTTCTGTTCACTAAAGACATTCGCCTGTATAATATGATTTTTAATATCCTTAAAAGTCTTGGGAAGAACTTACAGGTGTTAATGGTATGCATATTTCATTTTTGTGTCTTGCTGGTAATGAAAATTCAGAAACAGTGTGAAGTGATGAATTAAAACTGTCTAAATCTAATTGTTGACAATTTACGATGGACAAAATTGTGACTGTTTGCGATCTCTGTAAATACGTATCTATGTATTCTCTTAATACAATTCAGTTTACATTATATCAGTGTGTTTTAGATGGCTAGTTAAAGTACAAACTCAGGAGGCCAAACAAAAAAAATGCACAATAATACTTTTGCGTAGTATTTTGACTCAATACAACTGACTGAGCAAGCAGTGAAGGAAACAAAAGAAAAATTCGGAGTAGGTATTAAAATCCATGGAGAAGAAATAAAAACTTTGAGGTTCGCCGATGACATTGTAATTCTGTCAGAGACAGCAAAGGACTTGGAAGGGCAGTTGAACGGAATGGATGGTGTCTTGAAGGCGGGATATAAGATGAACATCAACAAAAGCAAAACGAGGATAATGGAATGTAGTCCAATTAAGTCGGGTGATGTTGAGGGAATTAGATTAGGGAATGAGACACTTAAAGTAGTAAAGGAGTTTTGCTATTTGGGGAGCAAAATAACTGATGATGGTCGAAGTAGAGAGGATATAAAATGTAGACTGGCAATGGGAAGGAAGAGAAATTTGTTAACATCGAGTACTGATTTAAGTGTTAGGAGGTCGTTTCTGAAAGTATTTGTATGGAGTGTAGCCATGTCTGGAAGTGAAACATGAACGATAAATAGTTTAGACAAGAAGAGAATAGAAGCTTTCGAAATGTGGTGCCACAGAAGAATGCTGAAGATAAGATGGGTAGATCAAATAACTAATGAGGAGGTGTTGAATAGGACTGGGGAGAAGTTTGTGGCACAACTTGACTAGAAGAAGAGATCGGTTGGTAGGACATGTTCTGAGGCATCAAGGGATCACCAATTTAGTATTGGAGGGAAGCGTGGAGGGTAGAAATCGTAGAGGGAGACCAAGAGATGAATACACGAAGCAGATTCAGGATGTAGGTTGCAGTAAGTACTGGGAGATGAAGAAGCTTGCACAGGATAGAGTAGCATGGAGAGCTGCATCAAACCAGTCTCAGGACTGAAGACCACCACAACAACAACAACAACAACAACAACAACATAAGTGTGCCATTAATACAGAGCGTGTGAGTGCTGCCTTAGTTCTAACTTCTTTTGTCAGCTAAAGAGTAAGTCTTTCTGATTTGAGGAGATGCTTCGTGTTTGCAGTGATGAGTGCAGAGACTATGGTCTCTCCGACTTCTATCCTTTCTCCATAGCTTTTTGCTTCGTCATTGCAACATATTAGAGAATCCAGTTTTCCAATCGTCAAGCTACTTACAATTACAAAAACCTTTTCGGTACAGGCTCCCAGATTGTAAATATGGAAGATTGATTCAGGTCTTGCGTATGACCTGTGGAGACTGTACTAAAAGTTTTTAACCACTCAGATCTTTAAATACCAGTTTAATAGCTGACATTACTGCTTCACATGAGGATTTTCTTGTTTGCTGAGCACGTTCTGAAACCCACACTATGACTCAGAACCTTTCAGCTAAAGCATTTGATGTGATTGGTACCTGCTACGAGTTTATGCCCATACTGAATTTATGTTTTCGGCGTCGTTAGAAGCAACGTTTACCCGTAATTCCAAACCATAGCAAGACTGAAGAAATTCTATTTCAGCATCTTTGAAACGTCCAGTTAGTGGCTTACCACCAGACAACTTCTTGTCCTTACTTTTTATTGAGTTTTCACAACATTGATCTCTTCTCTTCTTGAAATTCCTGCAACATTTTAGCTAACGGGAGTCTACATTTTATATCCTCTCTGCTTCGGTCATCATCAGTTATTTTGCTGCTCAAATAGCTAAACTCATTTACTCCTTTTCGTGTCTCCTTTACTAATCTAATTTCCACAGCATTGCCTGCTTTAATTCGTCTATGTTCCATTAATTATACTTGTATTACCTTTATTGATATTAATGTCATAGTCTCTTATGAAGACATTATCCATCCAGTTCAAATTCTCTTCCAAGTCCTTAACCGTCTCTGACAGAATGACAGTGTCGTTGGCAAACCGTAAAGGTTGTATTTTTTCTCCCTGAACTTTAATTCCTTCTTTAAATTTTTCCTTGGTTTCCTTTTCTGCTTGCTCAGTGTAAATCTTGAACAACATCGGCGATAGGCTACAAACCTGTCTCACTTCTTTCTCAACTGTGGTTTACGTTTCATGTCCTTCGATTATTATAACTGCAGTCTGGTTTCTGTACAAGTTTTAAATTAACTTTCACTCCCTGTATTTTATCCTATTACATTCAAAATTTCAATGAGTGTAGGCTATTCCACACTGTCAAAAGTTTTCTCTAAATCCAGAAACGCTATAAACATAGGTTTGCCTTTCCATATCCTAACTTCTAAGATGATTCGTGGAGTCAATATTGCATCGTGTGTTCTTACTTTTGTCTCTCCCATTCTTATGCAAGTGATTCATGTCAATATTTCGCAACCATGACTTGCCAAACTGTAAGCTGGGTAGTATTAGAACCTGTCAACACTTGGCATTCCTCGGAATAGGAATTATTACATACTTCCAGAATTGTGAGACTGTTATCCCTGTCTCGTATCTTTTGCACACCAGGTGGAACAATTTTGTCAATACTGACTGGCTCTCCAAAGGCTCTCAATAATTCTGAGGAAATGTTGTCTACTCCGAGGGCTTCGTTTCCGCTTGACTTTCAGTGTTATGTAAAATTCTTCTCGCAGTATCATATCTCCCGTCTCATCCTCACCAACCTCGTCTTCTCTTTCTGTAATATTTTCGAGTTTGTTCCCCTACGTGGACGTCCTCTACTTCGCTTAGTACTGGCTGGCCATTTGAGATATTGATACTCATGCAATGCTTTTCTATTTTTTTTAAAGATATTCTTAATTTCCTTATAGACGGCAATTATCTTTCCCCTAGCTATACACGTTTATACAGCCTTGAATTTGTGCTCTAGCCTTTCCCGTTTAGCCATTTTGCACTTTCTGTCATTCTAATTGTCTAGATATCTATATTCTTTTTCGTTTGATTCGTTTCTGTATTTTCTCCTTTCGTAATTAAATTCAATATCCGTTTCCTATTTCATCTCTCAAAGCTACGCATTCATCCTCTATTTGTGTTCCCTGCCCCTGTTTCATTTAACATCACCTAATGCTTCCCCTGAAACTCTCAATAATATCTGGTTCTTTCAACTTATCTAGGTTCCATACCCGTAATTTCCTAACTTTCTACGATTTCTATGGTTTTAACTGTCAGTTCATAGCTAATAAACTCTGTCAAAATACATATTTACCCTTGGAAATGTATTACAGTTTAAAATCTTGTTTTTAAATTCCTGTCTTTCAACATCTTCAGGTTTGTACCACATGTACAACCTTCTTTCATGATTCTTAAACTAACCATTGCTTATAATTGAATTCTGCTGTGTGCAAAATCCTACCGGGTAGCTTTCTCTTTCATTCCTTTCCCTCTGTCATATTCTCCTACCATTTTTCCTTCTCTTCCTTCTCCTGCAACTGAATTCCAGTCACTCATCACAATTAAATGCTCGTCTCCTTTAACTATCTCAGTAATTTCCTTTCCTCATCTTAAGTTCATTCGTTCTCTTCATCATCTGTGGAGTTAGTTGGCATATAAATTTGTGCTATTGTCGCGAGTATTGGTTTCGTGTTTATCTGGGCTATCATAACGCGATCATTTGCTATTCATAGTTACCTTTTCGCAGTCCACTTTTCTTATTCATTATTAGGCCTACACCTGCATTGATCTTACCTGACAATGTGTTGACGACCCTGTACTGACCTAACCAGAACTGTTATACTTCGTGCCACTGCTCTTCAGTAATTCCCACTGTATCTACTTTCTGCGTATCTACATCCCTTTTTAAATTTCCTAACCCATCTACCCGATTAAGAGATCCACGCTCCGATCCTTGGAATGCAGTATCGGTTTTCCTGATGACAACATCCTCCTAAGTATAGTCACCGCTCCGAGATCCGCATGGCGTACTGTCAATGTTTGACACAACGCTGCGGAACACGCGAATTTATTTGTTCTGCGTTAGATGTTTCTTACGTGCACAGAGAACTTGCTTATGATTCTTTAGATAGGATTTTATAAGTTTTTGGTTGTTGACTCTAATAATATAAAATTTCAATTTATATAGAAGTGATACACGTTATACGTAATCTGAGGTGTTGTTTCGATCAGAAAATACGACCTGAGCAAAGACATTGTTTCCAAACACTTGAAAAACATAATTTAGGTACAGAGTCTATGGCATTAATAATCGATTTTTCCCCTACAATTATATTTTGTTTTATTAATTGTTACCAGACTTTCAAAATAAACACAAAACTGATTGCAAATTACATTTTCCAGTATTTAAAAATAAACTGGGAAACTGGTCTAAAACTTGAAGGAGAATCTGCATGTCTACTTTTATATACCAGAATTACCCTAAACAATTTACTTGCTTCAGGAAAACATCCCTAAGATGCGTACTTAGCTATGAACCACTTCAAAGCGTCCTGACAACGATCCTTCATCAAAGTCCACAGTAGCTCTTCCACGATGATGTTTCTTAGCTGCAGCTGAAGCAAGACTGAACTAAAAACATAGCGAAGACAGAGTCCTTACAAAATGCTCTCTCAAATTAAGCGAAACATCCGTTCTACAAAGTGCAGTTTTTTTTTTTCAAAGAAAATTTCTTGAAAAATGAAGAGCATTAGCAACAAATGGTTGGGTCCATACTTGATCTGCAGCCTAGGAGGCGTTTTTGGGTACACATTTCAGCGAATGTCAATTTTCATATAGATGTAGACAATTTATTTTATTTTGATGTTTATCTCATGTAAATACAATCGATTTTAACACAGTACTATCACATCTTCTAGACTTGAAATCGACTGTGCTTACATGAGATGAACAACAAAATAAAATTGACTTTCACTGGTATCAACAAATAAGAGATGAAAACCTTAAGGAGAGTCGGTACGTAGCCGATTCCCCGAAAACAATTTTAAGTTGTTGCAAATATCAGTGGGAAATATATTGCACCAAAAGCAAAAGAGTATCATCAGAAGCTACGCTCTGTCTCCACTGCGTTTTATTATTGTGATATTTGGCGTAATAAAGAGCCTTAAACGGCGCGCGGTGTTAATGGGTAAGAGTGTTTCAAGAGCTTCACTATTTGCATGATGTGTGGATACGTAGGGAAAAAGAAGGCAATGACAAGAAACAATAACACAGTACACTTTCTCAGTTTTTAAAGCGTGACATAAAAATAAAACAAGCCCCGCCAGCGGTACTGATTACACAGAATAAACTACAAACAGTCAAATATCAAGTTGAGAAACTCGATTAGAAATTAACTACGTAAGTTACGTACTGGGCCGAAATAGCACGTGGAGGTGAAAAGAAAAAACAAAATATGTATTAGAATTGCTGCAACACTTTGTAGTCCAACAAGGTCACACTCTGGCATGGTAAAACACCAGAGGTTCTCATTCAGTAACTGCTACAAACGGTAGGCCTACTAATCATGACTGATTCTCTAGTAATGCGCGTTATACCGAAAAAACGTACATCGAAAAAACTACGACCTGCAAAGAGAAAATTTCCAAGGAAAACTAAACAAGAAAATAAAACAAAAAAATTGTTTGCAAGCAGTTTTTCCAGGAGCGTTCAATAACTTTTTTCGAATGTAATTTATATATGATGATGTGTAAGACAATACTGATTTAGAAAAACACTTCTCGCACGTATCCAGATGAAATAGGTACGGTGTTATGTAATACTTGAGTTCACATATAATAATGAAGTATGCTACCGCCATTTTAAATACACAACGAATGATGTAAACAGCGAATAGTCATTGGTCTACTTGTATATATCAGTCTCTTGGTGCAATTAATATTTTACATCCACGTTAGTTACTTTGCCCACTCCCAAACAAGTTATGATCTTCTAATGTAATCTAGACGATACTGAGAGACTTTACAAATAAGCCTTCATCACATCTAAGATTTAAAGTGAGGAACGGCACTATAACTGTAAACTTACATGGCCAAAAAAAGGCCCTTTGTTAGTGACACTCTTGGCGTCGGACCGTAATTGTTTCATTAATGAAAACCACCACTGCTTCGATAAAACAAAGACAATGGATCGCTTGTACGACTTAATTTAAATTATTTAGATTATTATTTTTAAATATAGTAACCAGCAGTACAACATCTAAAATACGACTCACCGAAAATATATTACGACAGTGCTATCTGCTTCACACTAAACTTCCAACCAACACTGTTGGTGTATAACGAATGCCTATAGAGCTCTCTCACATTATTATTCAATAGACACTGTCGAAAATTTAAATTATGACGGTGCTATCTGCTTCACACTAAACTTCCAACCAAAACTGTTGGTGTAAAACGAATGCCTATAGAGCTCTCTCACATTGTTATTCAATAGACACTGCCGAAAATTTACTGAAACACACACCATTTCGGGAAAACACGTGCAATATATAATCTTTGCTGTTTACTGAATCAGAGCGATATATTCTCCACGGCCGGAGTCGACCTCTTACACTTTCTCTGATATTACATGAAAGAACGTTAGAAGAGGAAAAGCTTTGTTAAATTATTTCTTAGCAATAGGAGACTGACATATAGATTGATTTACTGATGCTGATATACTTACGTCGTAGAAATACGGAGAAGTTTAGAGGGAGTGATTTTCCTTTTTTTTAAAAAAAGTTGCTTGATAGCGGTAGGCCTACAAATGTGACCTTTGTAGAAGTATGTACGCATTCAATGTTGTGATCGGAAGCAAACTAAACTGATCAACTTGTCACAGTGTAGTATACAAAGATGGGCTAGTAAAGGTGTTTCGATTGGGTAAGATTTGAAGAACACGAGATAATTCCAGTGTTCTCTGATACCAACACACACACAACTCGAGGCATATAGCTACGAGATTTACGGAAAGGTGGTCATGGAGCAGTAATATGAATCTGAAATTGCTACGTTCACAGGTGCATTTTCATTATCATCGTCATCATCTCCTAGGTCGTAATTATAGTGACAGCAATTTCATAGCTGTAGAATTACGAGGCATAAAATGTTGTTCTGTGTCATTTATTCGCTAAAATTATTAGTTCTCCAACATATTGACTATTATTCGATCTGAAGAGGCATCACGCAAAGTGACACTACAATAGAAAATCAATCAGTTTAGTATTTTTCTTCTACATGAAAGAACACAGAATGTGTTATCACTTGTAGCTTCAAGGAACAACGTTTGGAACAACACGTTCATCTGATATAGAGTACTGCATCTATAATGCGTTTAAAATTAGTTGCGAATTTTGACGTTTGGCTGACCAGAGGGGGACGTACTGTTGCCAATGTAACACTAATGGCGAGACGGCTGTCCCTACCACGCCATCAGAGATTCGTCTGGTAAAGCGCCCCTGTTGCCACATCATGAATAAACAGTAGCACGTGGTTTCACGCATCAGACATATCAACGTTCGTCATCTCTCGCTGTAAAGTGGTATTTTCTGGGGTGGAAGTGTTCTGTAGTCGTCAGGTATTATGAATAAATGTTTTGTGTTGGCGTTGCATTAATAACAACAGTGGAGTACCTGAATGCGAGATTTGCAATAAAAGTGTCGTCCAAGAACACGTTCGCTGGCTGGGGAAGACCACGTTCTGCTGAATTCGACGATAGCAATGGACGAAAGGTCATACCTCTCTGTTGTGACACATAAAGCTCCAAAAATGCAGTGGAGGAAAGCGGATATTTTGCTCTGGATACAAAGAAATGTTCCATGATTTGAAGTTGAACCTAGCATGTATAAGACTAATTTAATGGAACTTGTAGTGTAGTACAAACCAAAACTTCACGCTACCAGGTCGACGAACTGGCTAACTGTAAAGGCTATAGTTTAATCAGGCTTCCTTCGTATCTCGCCCATTTAAATGCGACTGACAGTATATGGGCCTAGATGAAAAGTAATGTGGAAAAAAACGAGAAGTTTACACTCACCTAGGTTGAAATGCTGACAAAAGAAGCCGCTGCAAATGTTACACGAAGGTACTGGTGTTGATATGTCAGTCATACAAACAAGGTAGTTGAGACACTGATCCATGAAGAACTGTGACGAGTTTTGAGTAGTACGTAACTTCTATTGTTGTCATGTTAAAATCTGCTTCTTTTGTCGAAACACAGCAGATTTTAGAAATATTCATCTCACTAACATTCTAATGCAGCTGAAATTGCGATAGAATCCTGAAGTAGTGTGTTATCAAACTAACAGCTGAGTGCCAGTCAGGTCAGTAGTTTATGAAATGGTCTGTTCTCAGTATAAAAATAAACGTGTAGCTTCATCATTTATGTTGTTACAATACCCACAGCAGTTCTCGTCCCACATCTGCAGTCGCTTGAATATCGCGGTAGATAAGGACGTTTCGCATATTAATCATATGGCAAAACACTCGTCTTTGCACACTGTCATTTGTCGAAATCTTGTTTCAGTATCTCAAACCATTTACGAGATACGATGAATATATGAATGTTCCATTCAAATCCCCCCCCCAACGCATGAGTACGTGATGGAGGGCTTTATATATATTGCATTTTGTCGAGTTTGGAAACAGACAACAATGTCGTTCCAAGTTAATACGCGGCAGCATGCAACCCAACACGCACCAAACACAAATTCATATCGACATCTATTTTTCATTGCAAGCTAAGAATTTCTTGCACTAGTTTACCTACTATCGAAATGTCACAATAACCCTGATCATCAACGAAATGATTGGCGGTTCATCACGAAGCTGACGAATTAAACTATGAGATGGGCGAGAATGAGGATGTATTACCCAATGGTTTCTTTAAGATCGTTTGCGAAGCTCAAGCGAGCCTGCTAGATTCCGCGCCGACCTGCTGACGCGCCCAGCACGCGCTGGCAACTACGCTTCCCTCCAATCGCTCTGTCCTGAACTCTCAGAAGTCACAACTTATTTTAAACGAACTATAGTTCTACATCTAAGACTTTAGGACGTGTGTAGAAAACTTTAACGGCGTAAAATTCTTGGCCTTATAACTGTGTAATAATAAATTCATGTGGGGGGGGGGGGGGGGGATACGCCGCACAACTAAACAAGTTTTTGCTGTCAATGTGAATCTTTTCACATCTGAGAAACGAACTAGTAAAAATAAAAATCTTGAATATTGTCTCAGGTGCTTATGTTCACTTCGACTGTAATATGGTGTCATATTTTGGGGTATCTATTGAAGACAAACTAATGTTTTCTGAAACTGATGTAAATTCTATGACGCCCTACAGGATACTTTCAGATAAAGTATGCTTCCGGCTGTTTCCCACTACATCTCTTACTTAATGAAATTTGATGTAAATAACATGTTCCTTGCAACTTCGAACAAGTTAGTCCAAAAAATGACTATTACAACACATAATAATATTTATCTAAAGCCTTATAGACTCTAGCTTTGCTTCACAAAGATGTATGTTGCTCAGGAACACATACACTACTGGCCATTAAAATTGCTACACCACGAAGACGACGTGCTACAGACGCGAAATTTAACCGACAGGAAGAAGATGCTGTGATATGCAAATGATTAGCTTTCAGAGCATTTACACAAGGTTGGTGCAGGTGGCAACACCTACAACGTGCTGACATGAGGAAAGTTTCCAATCGATTTCTCATACACAAACAGCAGTTGACCGGCGTTGCCTGCTGAAACGTTGTTGTGATGCCTCGTGTAAGGAGGAGAAATGCTTACCATCAAGTTTCCGACTTTGATAAAGGTCGTATTGTAGCCTATCGCGATTGCGGTTTATCGTATCGCGACATTGCTGCTCGCGTTGGTCGAGATCCATTGACTGTTAGCAGAATATGGAATCGGTGGGTTCAGGAGGGTAATACGGAACGCCGTGCTGGATCCCAAGGGCCTCGTATCACTAGCAGTCGAGATGACAGGCATCTTATCCGCAGGGCTGTAACGGATTGTGCAGCCACGTCTCGATCCCTGAATCAACATATGGGGACGTTTGCAAGACAACAACCATCTGCACGAACAGTTCGACGACGTTGCAGCAGCATGGACTATCAGCTCGGAGACCATGGCTGCGGTTACCCTTGACGCTGCATCACAGACAGGAGCGCCTGCAATGGTGTACTCAACGACGAACCTTGGTGCACGAATGGCAAAACGTCATTTTTTCGGATGAATCCAGGTTCTGTTTACAGCATCATGATGGTCGCATCCGTGTTTGGCGACATCGCGGTGAACGCACACTGTTAGCAAGAGCACTCTCGTCGGTCGTCTGCTGCAATAACCCATTAATCTCACATTTCGCCGCACTGTCTTAACGGATACGTTCGTCGTACGTACCACATTGATTTATTCGGTTGTTTCAGGCAGTATTGCTTCTCTTTTAGCACTGACAACTCTACCCAAACGCCGCTGCTTTCGGCCGGTAAGTGAAGACCGTGACTGTTGTGTCGTCCGTGGTGAGAGGTAATGCCTGAAATTTGTTGTTCTGCACTCTCTTTACAATGTTAATCTCGAAATATTGAATTCCCTAACAATTTCCGAAATGGAATGTCCCATGCGTCTAGCTCCAACTACCAATCCGTGTTCAAATTTCGTTAATTTCCGTTGCGCGACCTTAAACCACGTCGGACACCTTTACACGTGAATCGCTCGAGTACAAATGACAGCTCCGCCAATGCACCGCCCTTTCATACCTTGTGTATGTGATACTACCGTCAACAGTATATGTGTATATCGCTATCCCGTGACTATTGTCACCTCAATGTAATCATCCCGTGTTCATCCGTACTGATGAAGTAGTGACGAACGACTGGAATACATCTCACTTGCAAAACACGGAGCAATAGATGTGTGGTCTTATATTTCGAAATGTTAGCAGCGTACTTGAACTTCCCCGTCAGGAGATTTGGAAGGAGAACTTTTGAAGCAAGCGAACATTATCTTGCTAGGCGACGCTCTGCACCTCACGCGAGTTACCGAAGTTTGAAATTACCGCGAACATGGTCCAAGTTTCAGGCGCCGTAGCGAACATTCGACGGCATGTTCTGTGCTCGGGAGCAGCTATCCGAGACAGGTTTTTGTGCTAAAAGTACAAAAGTAAGTCTTGGATGCCTGCACAGCTTGCGGGTGTGAGCGTTACTCCTCGTGACAGCAAATGACTAAGGTACGAGATTTTATTGAGGAGTTGCCACTTTCTACGCGAAGTAACAACCCATGCTTCACTTTCGGCGGGAGTAAGATACTTTTCTATAAGGATGAGGAGACTGCTTCAATAAAATACTAGGATCGTATCTTTGACTAGCTGAACGATTATTTTTGGGTTCTTTGGGTTGCGCTTCAAATGTTTCTTCATTCATCATGGATTATCATGGAGTTTCATCCGTTTTCCAGTGTCCATCTCCTAAATCGTGACCTCATATGCGTAATGAATGGGATTTGTTTATCATTACCGACGCCCCTATAGGTAGGAAATAATCGTCAGACGCAGTGCTGTAATATGAAAATATGCTTCTAAGCTTCAGCAACGTAGTCTTCCCTTATAAACTATACAGATTAACAACCTGCTTCTTAAATTCATTGGGAATCATGCAATTGCACACCACTTACAAGTAGCCAGACGGAATCCCATCGGAGAGCGTTTCAATTCAATGGCGTTAAGTGAACGATCACTGCACTTGGCGCCAACATCCTGGATTACTTTGGAAACCTCTGCACTGTGTTATCATTGCTGCAAGAATCATTGACACTGATGAGGAAGCCGTTTATCTTGTCGGCCCCTTTGGTACTTACCTAGAGGAGTAAGCCTGTGGCGGCAACGAGTTACACTGTCTCTTCTCTCTTGACTACAACAACACATACACCCCATTACACTCTACACCGACTCCTCATAGCTATCGAAATTATACACCCAACGATCGGAATGATACTTTTGATAACACTCGACTCACATTCTTGAGTTGCGGACTTCGGGCTTCAACTTCGCATTTTCAGTCATACTTAGATTTTCCGAAGTCTCACTAAATCGCTTGTTGCGAAGAGCACGGCCTCTTTCCTTCCCTTTGCCAGTCTAGACTGAGCGTATGCTCCGTCTCTTACGGTGTCATCGTTCATGATACACTAAGCCCCAAATTTCCTTTCCCTCTGTTGACTCTGTACAATAAAGCATCTGATATTCTGAATATACAAGCCGCCAAAGGACGTAGAAAGACTATCATGTAAAGAATCACACAGAAAGTACATCAGGAATTTAAATTAAGATCTTTCGTGTTACTAAACGTAATTCATTTCGTCTGGTATACAAATTTCGACGCAATAAATCATTACATACAAAGAATAATGGAAATTTTTCTCGCTTGAGACTATTAGACAGACGTTTCCATTCCGTCCCCGTGCATTCCTCTACACTACGCCACAGAATCCGAGAATTCAGTGCTGCTGTGTAGTTTCCCTCGATTTGTATCTATAAGGGACGTTCAAAAAGAAACGAGCCGGAGGCGTAGTTACCGAAACCAGTACTTATATGTTAGAAGCATTGACCCTGGCTGTTGAGACACCTGTCCCACTGTGACACAAGGCGATGAATGACTGTCTCACAAAATTCCCGGGCCTGCGATGTTAACCAGTTCCGCAAGTACAGCTGGACTTCGCCGTCTATGAGTGCAGAAAAGGTTATGCTGACGTTCTTCTTTGACCAAGATGGCCCCCTTCTGATTCACTTCCTGCAGCACGGGACAATACTGAATGCCCAGCGTTACTTGCAAACCTTGACCATCCTTCGCCAAGCGATCAAATCAAAACGACCAGGCAATCTCACCCGTGGGGTCGCTCTGCTCCACAACACCGCGAAGTCTCATACGGCCAACACAGTCGCAGCACTCCTGCAGAAAATCATATGGGAGGTAATAGGTCACCCTCCATACAGTCCGGACCACTCTCCCTGTGATTACGCCATTTTTGGTCCACTTAAATAGGCTCTGAGGGGCAAACGATTCACCTCGGACGACGACGTCCAGCTGTACGTGCGGATCGGGTGAACATCGCAACCCCGGGAATTTTATGAGACAGCCATTCACCGCCTTGTGTCACAGTGGGACAAGTGTCTCATCAACCAGGGTCAATACTTCTAACATACAGGTATTGGTTTCTGTAATTTTGCCTCGTTAGTTTTTGAACACTCCTTATAGACAGCGGTCCTCTCACATTAAAAAAAAAAGTGTTACCGTTGCATGATACTCGCTTTTATTCGTTATTACGAAACGGTTCTCACGTCTAATATACTATTAAATTAGTTTCTTCATGTGTAGATCCACAGCTTTGACGTAATATCTATCACTAAAACTATTTTAAATGTCCGCCGTGGACTGTAAATTCTTTATACAAATGAAATTTACTGCATAGTGTGATGCATTATGTCACTGGCCAGTTTCGGCCTATGGCCATTCACAAATACACATTTCACCGAAGCAAATACATTTGAAAATGGCCACCAGCTAAAACTGGCTAGTAATGTAATGTTGCAATAAATTTCTTCTGCATCAGGAATTTCACAGCCCATGATGGAGATTTAAAATGGTGTCAGCATTCAGAAGCAACAATGGTATGCAAAACTTATGGACAAAAGTAATTTTCGCATGACGTGTCCCCACCAAATAACATACCTCCATCTAACTTGGGCCACACATAGAAAAAACTACTATAGTGTAGTACAGAAAAAAGAGGTGTGCAATGAGACGAACAGAAATGACATGTTCCATTGAGTTTCGAGTGTGCAGCCGCAAGAATTCTTCTTCTAATATTTTGGCTGTACAGGATGAAAAGTATTTAAACCGACAAACTCTGGGAGGTTGTAGGGGACATCAAAACAAATATTTTTCCTTAATGTCATTTTTTTCTATGAGGGTTATTTAAACCGGTGGAGGCCATATTACTCTCTTCAGCCGTTAGAGTCCATATTACGATCTTCAGTTGTTAGAGTGTGTATTACACTCTTCAGTTGTAGGCAACTGCTGTCCACCAGTGTAATAGTGCATTGTCTCTGTTTACTAATGGAGCGATACGCCTGGAGTAAGTACACTGATACGGTTGGTGCGTACTACTTAGCGCACCACAACGGACGAACTGCACAGCGGGTTTATCGACAACAATATCCCAATCGCCGTATCCCGCACCATACGACCTTTGCTGCTGTGTACCAACGTCTGCGTGAGACCGGGTCATTTAGCAGATTACCTGCACAGGGACGCCGTCGCACGGTAAGAACGCTGCAGTTTCAGGAAGGTGTCTTGCAGCATGTGGAGCAGGATCCTTCAATCAGCACTCGTGCAATTGTACGTAACATGGAGACGAATCAGACGAATGTAAGAACAGTCCGTCAAGAGCAATTGTTACGTCCATTTCACTTAGAGCGTGTCCACAACCTGGAACCAGTTGATTATCCACGCAGAGCACAGTTTTTGCATTGGTACCTGGAAGAGTGTGAAATGCATCCTACATTTCCAGCCTCTGTGTTGTTTACCGATGAAGCAACGTTCGGGCGTGATGGAGTCTTCAACATGCACAATTCGCATGTTTGGAGTGAGGATAACGCATATGCCACAGTTACTAGCGCTCATCAAGTGCAGTTCTTCGTTAATATGTGGGTCGGTGTTGTTGGGGACTGTTTAATTGGGCCGTGTCTGCTACCTAGGCCATTAAATGGCAGGCACTAGTACAATTTTCTCGACAGAGCATTGCCAGAATTGCTGGAAGACGTCCCGATCACTACAAGACAACGTATGTGGTTCCAACATGACGGGGCGCCGGCACATATCAGTCGTCGTGTGCGACGATTCCTGGGCCGACGGTTCCCAGAAACATGGATTGGCAGAGGTGGTTCTGTAGCATGGCCTGCTTGATCCCCAGATATGTCCCCTCTGGACTTTTTGTGTGGGGAGAGATGCGCAACCTTGGTTACGCAACTCCTGTTGCATCAGAAGAGGACCTGGTTGCCCGGATAGTAGCAGCAGGAACAATTCAGGATACTCCTGGGGTTGTTGCCCGTGTCAGACAGAACATGATCCGACGGTGTAACCTTTGTTTACGTGTCAATGGAGGCATTTTGAAAATCTACTGTAATTGAAATTGGGTTGTGTTAATGTGTTGTCTCTTGGTCATAAAAAAATGGGTAAGTGTTTGTTGGTTTAATTAATTTGCCACGAGTGAAATCTTCCTCTACCAGTTTAAATATTCCTCATAGGAAAAAATGACATTAAGGAAAAAATATTTGTTTTGATGTCCCCTACAACCTCCCAGAGTTTGTCGGTTTAAATTCTTTTCACCCTTTATAACGTTCAGCCATCTTCAGAGTGAGCCGCAAGACTGCCGCTCCAGTGCTCGCTTCGTCCCTTTTTACTGGTGTACCGCGCAACTGCGCATGCGGTCACAGATGCAAATGAGTGAGATAGTGATTTCAACGTTGATAAATCATGGAATCCGGCACTCGGTGCAATAAACTCACAAAGACGCCGTCACAGTGCAGCTCACAATGGTATATCGACATGCCAACACAGACCAACTGCGGAGTTGTAGATGTAACTCGCGCATTGTGCACGCCTCTGCCGCCGACCAACGTCTCTGGCGCACTTCCATCTGTGGCCGCATGCGCAGTTGCGCGGTACACGATTATAAAGGAACGAAGCGAGCACTGGAGCGGCAGTCTCGCGGCTCACTCTGAAGATGGATGAACGTTATACAGCCGAAATATTAGAAGAAGAAGAAGAAGGAGAATTCTTGTGGCTGCACACCCGAAGCTTAATGGAACAGTCTTTGCGCCGCCAGAACCTGACGATTCACAGAATTGACATATTTATTCAAAGACAGTAATTACACTTTAGTCACCGCGATTAATAATGGTCCCCTGGACATTGCAAAAGGCGGAACATGGTTCTCACCAGATGTGTGATCACTACGGATGGCAGTGCGTGTTCTGCAGCGTGGCCACATGCTAGCCACAAGTTTGATACGGAGTTCTTGTAGTGAGGCTTTCCATTCCCCAACCAGCGCGACTGACAAATGCTCGATGGTGGTTGGAGTCGCAAGTCTGCAATACATTTCCCGATCGCATCCCACACGTGCTCGATGGGATTTAAACCGGTGGATGGGAAGGCCAGTCCATTCGCAGAATAGCTCTTGTTCAAGAGTTTCTCTACCCGCAATGTTCGATGCGGTCATGCATCGTTAGCCATAAAAATGAAGTCAGGGTTGAATACACTACTGAAAATAAGCACATGGGGAATTGGGGAATAACATTGACCACTCGGTGTACCATGTTCAGAGATTTGAAGGTCATTACATCCACGGAACATTGTTTCCACACACAGTGCTACCTAGACCAACAAAACCAACATGTTCGACAATATTTCTGGGTACATTATGTGTTCGCTTCACTCTCCATATGAGGTTGCGTAACGCGCCTGGGATTTCACAGAGCCGCGCGGGATAGCCGCACGGTCTGGGGCGACTTGTCACAATTCGCGCGGTTCGCCCCGTCGGAGCTTCGAGTACCCCCGGGCATGGGTGTGTGTGT
Organism: Schistocerca piceifrons; assembly: GCF_021461385.2. Classification (NCBI taxonomy): domain Eukaryota; kingdom Metazoa; phylum Arthropoda; class Insecta; order Orthoptera; family Acrididae; genus Schistocerca; species Schistocerca piceifrons. Next base: position 510,185,979 of record NC_060138.1, read on the forward strand.
GTTGTCCTTAGCGTCAGTTGGTTTAAATTAGATTAAATAGTGTGTAAGCTTACGGACCGATGACCTCAGCAGTCTCGTCCCATAAGACCTTACCTCAAGTTTCCAAAAATTTCGCAGAGAAATAGTTCTCATTGCGATCCCTCACAGTGTCTAACTAGATTTAACAACGTTTTGCATTCTTTTGCAGTCTGTAAACCAGCCATGCTACTGGCCATACATACGAGGGTAATACCAAAAGTAAGGTCTATTTTTTTTTTTTTTTTGTAACTACATAGACCTGTTTATTTTCACAATGATTCACATCAGTTTACAGCTTCAACATTTAGTTATTTTTCGACATTATCACCATTTCTGCCGATGCATTTTTGCAGCCGCTGTGGCCGTTTTTGTAAACCCATGTAATACCAGCTCGCCGCCAGCTCCGCGGCTTTGGCGAAGAAGGATGCCGCCACTGGCGTGATCGTTGCTCGGTCTCAGGTGTAAAGTGGTATGCCCACGTTTCCCCACCCGTGACAATTGAGTCCAGAAAGTTGTCCTGTTCGGCTGCAAGGCGGTGAAGAAATGCGTGGGGAAGCATCAACTCGTTGCCACAGGTGGTTCCAGTCAGCATGCGTGGAACCCGTCTTCCGCACACCTTCCGGTAGTTCAATGTTTCCGTTAAAATTCTGTGAGCGGTACTTCAGGAAACCTCAGGAGCCAACGTGCAGAGATCATCCAGGGTCATCCACCGATCTTCACGCATGCTTTGCTCAACCTTCAACACTCTCTCCTCAGAAATTGATGGTCTCCCGCACCTTTGCTTGTCGTAAATTTCGGTGCAACCAGCTGCAAACTCTGTACACCAATTACGAACATTTTTGACATACATGCACGACTCACCACACACTTCCGTCAATAGGTGATGGATTTCAATCGGCGCAGTGCCCTTTGCGTTCAAAAACCGAATAACTGCGCGCAGTTCGCACTTGGCAGTAACATCCAACGGGATCTCCATTCTCAACGGCTGCGAAACCCAGACTGAGAGCCTCAGCGCGGCGTGCGCGTGTTTACACGCAGCGCGTGAAGCACTCTTCATAACAGTGTGACCAACTGCCACACAAATTTTTGTGGCGGTGCTCGTAGCGACAAACACTTGGCTGTAGAAATGGCTTACGAAGTCACCGCCACACTTTTAATAGCGGGCCGACCGGTCCGCTGGAACAGTGAACAGAAAGATGAAAGCCCAAACACTCATATTAAATAAAAGTCGGTACTTATCTTTTATTAATGAAGATACAGTAACACAGTAGTGAACTCGGTGTCTACAGAAATCTGTCTAGTTCGAGTCGGAGCGGCTAGGTCAGCGTCGGTTGACGACAAACAACAACTCTGCCGCGATGAACACACAACTGACTAGCAAGTACACAATTCGGTGGCGAGTATACAACTGAGCGGCGAATACAGAACTGTCCTAGCGCTCGCGACTCCAGCGCTTAAGAAGCCAGAAGCCAGCGGTGGCGCGCGCAGACTTGCGGCGATTGCTGTCTCGCTGGCGCTGCTTATGCGGACGGCGTCCGGACTTTGATGCTGCCAACCTTTTGGCAGCGGGCTCGGTTGGCATTACTGGCTAGGATATAACACAAATAGAGTTCAGTACTTATAAAAAAAATAGGAGACCTTACTTTTGGGATTACCCTCGTAAAAATCGTTCGGACGACTCCGTGAAAAGCGAATGGAGAAAAGTCGTGTTTGAGACCGCACTTGAAAAATGGCAGATTGCCAGCAGCGGCCGAGATAGTGTACTCGGAAAAGGGCACGACTCGTCGGATGTTAACAAGCAGTAGCAGCTGTCGAAAGTGGAGGAGTAACTATGAAACAATTAGCCGACGACTAAATTATTGGACGTTGATGCCTCTTACAAGAACTGTCATACACACTAGAGTCCACAAGTAAAGGGTCAGTTCAGATCCAGGAAACAAGACGAGGTTCGTATACCACGCATGCACTAAAAGATGCTCTGGTATGTCGTACAGGAAAACCTTCAATAGTCTGTGGATGCAACGTACCATGCGTGCCGCACAGCTGCCAGATGCGTCACTACTGAACAGTACAGGATCCACTATGGTCCTCTCTCCCCTACTGTGGATCAGGACGTCCAGTATGGGCGCGGTAATTTCTTCCGCTGCAGTCTAAACGTCCTCTGGGAGTTACGACTGGTCCTCGGGTGACGTCTCAACGCATATTCATTCGGATTTTGGCCCGGGCAGAGAGCTGAAGATGGGTAATGTAATGCTGCAGGCACTTTTTCACTGGTGTGGCCATGCATTATCACTAGTTAAACGGAAGACAGGTGCACTACGGAAAATACGTGCATCACTGCGACCTTTGTAGCACCTCAAAGAATCAGGCAATGGAAGGAAGCGTCATCAATAAATTCTTCAGACACTTTTTAAAAAGTAATTTATTAGTACCTAACTTTTTAAGTATACCAGCAAGATGCTGAAAATACACTACTGGCCATTAAAATTGCTATACCAAGAAGAAATGCAGATGATAAACGGGTATTCATTGGACAAATATATTGTACTAGAACTGACATGTGATTACATTTTCACGCAATTTGGGTGCATAGATCCTGAGAAATCAGTACTCAGGATAACCACATCTGGCTGGGCATTGAGTCAAACAGAGGTTGGATGGCGTGTACAGGTACAGCTGCCCATGCAGTGTACAGGTACAGCTGCCCATGCAGCTTCGACACGATACCACAGTTCATCAAGAGTAGTGACTGGCGTATTGTGGCGAGCCAGTTGCTCGGCCACCATTAACAATTGGTGCGAGATCTAGAGAATGTGCTGGCCAGGGCAGCAGTCGAACATTTTCTGTATCCAGAAAGGCCCGTACAGGACCTGCAACATGCGGTCGTGCACTATCCAGATGAAATGTAGGGTTTCGCAGGGATCGAATGAAGGGCAGAGCCACGGGTCGTAACACATCTAAAATGTAACGTCCACTGTTCAAAGTGCCGTCAATGCGAACAAGAGGTGACCGAGACGTGTAACCAATGGCACCCCATTCCATCACGCCGGGTGATACGCCTGTATGGCGATGACGAATAAACGCTTCCAATATGCGTTCACCGGATGTCGCCAAACGCGGATGCGACCATCATGATGCTGTAAACAGAACCTGGATTCATCCGAGAAAATGACGTTTTGCCATTCGTGCACCCAGGTTTGTCGTTGAATACACCACCGCAGGCGCTCCCGTCTGTGATGCAGCGTCAAGGGTAACTGCAGTCATGGTCTCCGAGCCGATAGTCCATGCTGCTGCAAACGTCGTCGAACTGTTCGTGCAGATGGTTGTTGTCTTGCAAACGTCCCCATATGTTGATTCAGGGATCGAGACGTGGCTGCACGATCCGTTACAGCCAGGGCCGGCCAAACGCTGCACAGTGTGCAGACGTGCGGAAGTGCTGCACAAGTGCGCACGCGTGCCACAGCGACATGTGTTATTAGACATGTGTCCTCAATGAACGGCGGCTGCTCCACTTCCCTGTTTATGTGGAACAAGAAAGAGAGGAACATACCCAGTCTCGTTTACGCCTGATGACCGTAACCTTAACAGAGAAGTACTGAGAAATGGCAGGTACTGTGAAAGAGCAAAGGACGGTAGATATATGTTCTCAGTCGTTTAAAAATGACTGGTAACTGCAATTCTTTTTTGCAGCCGTTGGCGAAAACTCAGTGTTTGCTGTGCCGCTGAATGATAGGCGGCCAGCGTAAGTTTTCAATTGAAAGACGCTACAATACATATCACAAAGGCGAGTGTAGTGTACTCAACAGTGAAGAACGGCAAGCAAAATTAAATGTCCTTAAGAAAATGGATGAAACACATCAACTCGATTTTAATCTACGTCAAAGTAACTGATAATTCTTGAACGCTTAGTTTCTTGTGTTACATTTATGTCTGTTTTACAATTTACTGTTTTCAATTTTCCAGAATGACAACCACACTAAATCTTCACTGCGAGCAAGTTTTAAAATCGCATTAAGATTTGCACAATCTGGGAAACCCTTTTCCGAAGGGGAGTTTGTGAAAGGGTGTCTGATTGATGCTGCAGAAATTGTGTGTCCCACGAACGTTAGCAGGTTTCAAGAAATCAGTCTATCTAAACAAACAATGACAAGACGTGTCAGTGCTATGGCCGGTGAAGTGCACAGGCAGCTAATAAATAAGGCTGAAGACCTTGTTGCTTTCTCTGTTGCGCTCGATGAAGCAACAGATCTTACAGACACAGTCCAGGTTGTGATATACATACGAGGTGTCGATAACACACTTTGTGTAACAAGGACGTTTTGGACTTGGTACTTTTGAAAGGGACTACTCCTGGAGCAGACGTACTCCAAGCTGTCGAGCAAGCGATTGATGGTGTCGGTATGGAATGGAATCGGTTAGTCTCAGTGACCACAGATGGAGCACCATCAATTTAAGGCCATCAGAGAGGACTCATAGCACAGATGCGCAAAAAGCTAGGGCGCACAGACGAGACGTTGTATGGAATTCACAGAATTCTGCATCGAGAGGCGCTTTGTGCAAAATCAGTAACGTTAGCAAACGTCATGCAAATTGTTGTGCGTACTGTAAACTATCTGAAGACACATGGGCTTACGAGTCGCCAGTTTCTGAGGTTCTTGGAGGAATTAGAAGCGGAGTACGGCGAAATACCTTACTATACCGCAGTACGCTGGTTCAGTCGAGGTATAATGCTGAAAATATTTTTTGACTTAGGTTTAGTCATAGTAACATTCTTACATCAGAAGGGAAAAAGTGAATCTATGTTGGAAGACCCTTGTCGTATATCAGACCTTGCATTTCTCGTGGACATTAGGTCTCACATGAACAGCCTGAACGTCAGTTTGCAAGGTGAAAATGATTTAGTTTATGACATGTTGGAAAAAGTAAATGCCTTTGAAAGGAAGCTTGCGCTTTGGGAGAGCCAGCTATTGACAGACAACACTACACATTTCCCGGCTCTTGGACTGGACCATGAAAGTGCTAGATTTCAAGAATACGTGTCAATAATTGTAAAAATTAAGGAACAATTTCGAGCACGATTTGCAGATGTTACGAGTTTGTCTCCAGTCATTCGCCTCTTTGTTCGACCGTTCTCGTCGTCAGTTGAAGATGCTCCGAATGATCTACAGATGGAACTGATCGATCTACAGTGCAATACAAGACTGAAGGACAAGTTCTTTGCAGTGCGAGGTACAAAAGAATTCTACGAAAATTTTTTACAACAAGAATTTCCACGCCTGCACCGAGAAGCCGCGAGAGTTATGTCTGTGTTCCGGTCGACATATGTTTGTGAAAGACTTTTCTCGGTGATGAAAATGAATAAATCAAGGTTTCGATCAAGCATAAGTGATGAAAATCTTCGTAACTGCTTGCGTTTGTCAATGAGCCGTGCTTTTGTGCCAGATATTAGCTATATCATTTTTCATGGCCAGTGATAAACGTGTTTGGATTTATTCCTTTCATAATTAAAAATTATTGTTTACTAACTGTGCATTATTGCCTGATTCTGCTCCATGTTACATTATTATCAGGAGAATTGGTCATTAAACTGATTGTTCCAATGTATACTTACATTTAGGGTTTTTTTTTAATGTGTGAAGTGCTACGCTTAGCTGAAGTCGATAAAACATAACATTCATGTAATTGTCGGTTATTATGCAGATTTCAGACGGAACTGATGAAAGATATAGCAATAATTGCATTGAAATAACAGGTGATCATTGATCATCGAGAGGTCTGCGGTTATCATTCTGTTCAGTGGTCAGTGAGACAGAAATTATGTGGGTATAACTGAGGGCACCGAGAATTAGTTATAGGAAACCTTGCGTTAGTTTAATGTTATTTGAAATCACGAATAAGGTTCGTTGGAAGTCGCTAAGTGCTCTCTTTCTTAAATACTAGATCAAAAACATCACGCGTATTTACGTGCCGTCAGTGAAGCTGCCTTAATAAAAACCCACGGTTGTTAATTGTATTACTTGTCTTACTGGGTTAAACTGTTAACATAAAAGTAGACGTCTCAATGAGTAGACTGTGACAGTATTTTCAATGTGTAATACGCGAAATACCTTCCCATGGTTGGCTTGCAAGCTGTGGAAAGAGCACTAGAATGCGCCGGTACAGAGTATCCCAGCAAGTGGATAAAGCGACATCTGTGCATAGAAACATGCACTACATGAACGCTGACGGCTGCGGCGTGCACGCTGTGACCCGGAAGTTGCACTTGTGCACCGCACGCGTGCAGAATTTCTGGCCGGCCCTGCCGTTACAGCCATGCGGATAAGCTGCCTGTCGTCTCGACTGCTAGTGATGAGGCCGTTGGGATCCAGCACGGCATTCCGTATTACCCTCCTGAACCCACCTATTCCATATTCTGCTAACAGTAATTGGATCTCGACCAACGCGAGCAGCAATGTCGCGATACGATAAACCGCAATCGCGATAGGCTACAATCCGACCTTTATCAAAGTCGGAAACGTGATGGTACGCATTACTCCTCCTTACATTAGGCATGACAACAACGTTTCACCAGGCATCGCTGGTCAACTGCTGTTTGTGTATGAGAAATCGGTTCGAAATTTTCGTCATGTCAGCACGTTGTAGGTGTCGCCACCGGTGCAAACCTCGTGACGTCCCGTCGACAGCGAGGTCATTAGAGACGGAGCAGAAGCTCGGATTACGAAAGGACAGGAAAGGAAATTGGTTGTGCCCTCAAGGTAGCATCCCGGCATATCATGTCTGGGGCGATTTACAGAAGTTACGGGAAACCTAAACTGAACCGTCGTCCTACCGAAAGCGAGTACTGTGCTAACCACTGTGCCACATCGCTCGGTCATGACAATACTGACAATAGGGCGTTCGATTATAATATTTCTTCATTCCTTTTGTGAAAGAGCACACTGATTGACTTGCGTATCTGTTCTTTTGAGTTGAGACTAAGTCAATATATCTTCATTACGCTAAGTAGCAATCTGTCTTTTCCTACATTGCTGATATCCCTAGCTGGAGTTTCCATTGTTAGACACAATATATGTATGCTGCAAAAAGTGGAAATTGACTCTGAACAATAAAAAGTGTGGGATCCTCCACATGAGTACTAAAAACAAACCATTAAATTTTGGTTAAGGTTGGTGCTTCAGCTCAATACCTAGTGATTATGGTTACGAACAACTTAAACTGGAACCATCACGTAGAAAATCTTGTTGGGATGGAGAACCAGGGACTGTGTTTTATTGGCAGAACATGCAGAAGATTCACCAGCTCTACTAAAGCTCTACTAAAGAGACTGTCTACACTACACTTGCGCCTCTTCTGCTAGAGTATTGCTGCATTGTATGGGATCCTTACCAGATACGACTGGTGGAGAACATTGAAAAAGTTCAAGGAAGGGCAGCCTGTATTACCATACAATAGGGAAGAGAGCATCACAGATATGGCGAGTGAGTTCGGGTGGTAATCATTAAAGCAAAGGTATTTTTCAGTGGGCGAGATCTTTTCACAAAATTTCACTCAGCAGCTTCCTCCTCTGAATGCAAAAATACTTTGTTGACTACCACCTACATGTGGAGAAATTAACATCATAAGAAAATAAGGAGCTAAGAGCTTACTTGGAAAGATTTAGATTTTCCCTTTTCCTCGCACACTGTTAAAGAGTGGAACAGTCAAGGAAAGAAGACACGTAAAGAAGACCTTCTGCAAAGCACTTGGATGAGAACTGCAGAGTAATACATAGAGTTATTCATAAGTAACTCGGGTTTCAAAAGACAAGGGCGCACAAAACCACAGGACATGCAGAAAGTACACGAATATCAGAGGATAGAGCATCTCCCCAAGTCTTGAATTCACGCAACAGTCGCTGAGTACGGGCGCTATACGTGCGCGGATTTCACTCACGTAACTGCTGCAGCGCCTGGTAACGCGCAACGCCAATAGCCCACTGGAAGTATGATCACTAGGTGTAGGCGCATACTAATTCGATGCAACAATACGGAGTGGTTGATTGGCCTGCATGTTCTGATACGTGGGCCCCTGTTGGTGCGCCCTGCAACTATTTCAAGTTGCGTATTGCGAATCTAAACTTTGGGAGGTGCTCTGTCCTCTGATGTGTATCTGTTTTCAGTATGCCTTGTAGTTTGCGTACTGTCGTCTTCCGAAACCCAGGGGGTACTTATGAGTCTCTCTGTGTACACTGAGGTGCTAAAGTCGTGGGCCACCACCTAACATTTAGTCGGACCTCTTTTTGCCCGACGGAGTGCAGCAACGACGCGTGGCATGGACTCAAAAAGTCGTTGGAAGTCCTCTGCAGAAATATGAGCCATGCCGCCCCTATATTCGTCCATATTTGAGAAAGTGTTACAGGTGCAATATTTTGTGGAGGAACTAACCTCCCGATTATGTTCCATAAATGTTCAACGGGATTCATGTCGTGCGATCTGTGTGGCCAGATCATTCTTTGGAATTGTTCAGAATGTTCTTCAAACAATGCCGGGCGGGGTAGCCGTGCAGTCTGGGGCGCCTTGCCACGGTTATCGCGGCTGCATCCGTCGGAGGTCCAAGTCCTCCCTTGGGCAAGGGTGTTTGTGTTGTCCTTAGTGTAAGTTAAAGTTAGATTAAGTAGCGTGTAAGCCTAGGGACCGATGATCTCAGAAGTTTGGTCCCATAGAACTTACCACAATTTTCCAGTTTCTTCTAACAATCGCGAACAACTGTGATCCGGTGACACGGCGCACTGTCATCCATAACAATTCCATCGTTGTTTGGGAACATGGCTGCAAGTGGTCTCCAAGTAACCGAACATAACCATTTTCAGACAATGGTCGGTTCAGTTGGACTGAAGAACCGAGTCGATTCCATGTAAACACAATCCACACCTTTATGGAGCCGCCACCAGCTTGTACAGTGTTTTGTTGACAACCTGGTCCATGGCTTCGTGGGGTCTGCGTCACGCTCGAACCCTACCATCAGCTTTTACCATCTGAAATCGGGGCTCATCTGACAAGGTCACGGCTTTCCATTCACACAGATTCCAACAGATATAGTCACCAGCCCAGGAGAGGCGCTGCAGTCGATGTCGTGCTGTTAGCAAGAGCAATCTCGTCGGTCGTCTGATGCCATAACCCATTAATCTCACATTTCGCCGCACTGTCTTAACGGAGACGTTCGTCGTACGTCCCACATTGATTTATTCGGTTATTTCAAGCAGTATTGCTTCTCTTTTAGCACTGGCAACTCTACCCAAACGCTTGTCATCTCGGTCACGATGTTGTCTGTGGTGAGAGGTAATGTCTGAAACTTGGTCCTTTCGGCACACTCTTGACACTGTGGATCTCGGAGTATTCAATTTCCTAACGATTTTCGAAATGGTGTGTCCAATGCGCTTAGCTCCAACTACCATTTCGCGTTTGAAGTATGTTGACTCTCGTCGTGCGGCCATAATGACGTCGGAAGCCTTTTCACATGAATCACCTCAATAAAAATGACAGCTCCGCCGATGCACTGCCCTCTTATACATTGTGTACGCAATACTACCATCATCTGGATATGTGCATATCGCTATCTCATGAGTTTTGTCCACTTAGTGTAATTTACTACGAATGATTCGATTAGTCAGTTATTTTTGACGACAGTGACTTGATCGCATGAAGCGAACGGTGTTAGATCATAGCTGATGAAAACATTTGTGCCTATTTCAATCGCGATAGAACTGTCTGCTATCTCCAATTTCTAAGCTAGTGGTCAGCGATTCGGATTTGTGAATTTAAAAGATAAGATAGGCAAAATTAGTGGTATTTATTCTATACTAGACTTACAAAGCTTTCAGAATATATGCTAGGGATGTACGGAACGACTCTTTTACTCAAAAGTTGTATGTTTACGGGGATGAAATTTGTAAATAAATTAAAACCGTGTGCTGAATGAAGGAATTCACTGTGGACTCTGTGACACAGCGTTAAGACATTAGACTTGCATTCGGAGGTATGGTTTTCAAATCTCATACTGAAATGGTTCTTAGAAAGGGAAATTCGTCCTTCCTTTCCCCGTCTTTGCCGGGCACTGGTGGCCACGGTGCTAATCGCTCCACAAACCAACATCATCATCATCATCATCATCATTTCCCTGTCTTTGTCGAGACCGTAGGTTAGAGTTTAAATTGTTAAATACATTATAGGGATCTAAGACCTCGTCGTTGACTGGACGATAAACCCTAACCTCTTTTCCCTCCTTTTTTCGACCCTGTGTCAAGCTTCGCCACACTTTTAATCAGGAAAAATGACTGCCCATATTTTTGTTAACCCTCCTACTTTAGTAGTGTGAAGTGCAGAGAACCATGTTATTTGAACACATTCTGTAAGGAGAAGGAGGAACCGTGCTCCATGACAAGAAACAAAACTTACAAAAGCAAAGATCGGCATAACTGACATAAAAGTTTTCTGCGTATGGTACCACATCATAATGTAAAAGGAGACAATACTGGGGAAACCAACATGGCGGACACAGCTACAATGGTATTCTCCTGGGTCTACTCGGATCGTGAATGCCTATGCAGCTACATCGGCGTATTTGTGTTGCTATTGACAGTTGGTTTCCTTTCTTATACAATCTTTGAGTGATGACTGACATAAAATTAATGATCGTATGAAGTTTAAGAAACGAAAACTCTATTACAAGCTCCTTTCATTAGAAGCCTCAGTCCTGTGCTTATCAGAACCAGTCAGCCTGAAACAAAGCTGGGGTCTCCAGTGTTGAAAACGAATGCGAGGCTTGATAGTAAGTAGGCGCAGAGGGCAGAGAGAGAACTCGTTTGCGGTATTGTCCAGTGAGCGTTTCTGCTCTGTCGCCACCCGCCCGTTTGAGAACATCTTTCCACACAAGCGACTATGACTTGGTCCTCTCCTTTTTGCCCCGTACAGTTTCACATAGAGCGACCAGAATTTGATTATGGTTTTAAGAGAAATAACCAACATACGACCGCTAGTTTAAGGGAGGTTTATGGGAGATTTAGTTGTGCTGTGCACGCAGAATGCCGTGGCTGGTAGATGAGCAGATGGCAGGGCACGAGTGGGGAGAGCGCTAGTGGTGGCGGCTGCGGGCAGGCGCTGGAGGAGAAATGCAGCGATTTATTTTCGTCTGGTTTGTTAACCATTTGTAACTTTCAGATAAGTGTCACGAATGCGGAATTTTGAGTGAAACCTACACATTTCTCTTGACGCCATGTTACAATTCCCTTCTTTTGCCAAATCTCTGCGTCGTTTATAAGTATCACCTCACAAACATGTTGTGCAGACACAATTGTGAGAGGATTCTGAAGCAGGTTTATTAAGTTTATTAAGTGAGGAACTGAGGAAAAGTAAGGTCAGCATCTTATGAAAAAGCACATCCTCAGTACAAAATAAACATGTAACGACTTCACTTATGTTGTTGTGGCTGCAAAACTCATAGCATTTCTCGTTTCACCAGCTATAGATGGTCCTTAAAAGTTACATTCTTTCATAGTAAAAGTCTGTAGTTTGTGAAATAACACGGTAGATAACGAAGTTTTGCGTAATAATCATATGACAAAATACTCTCCTCTTTGTATGCTATCATTTGCCGAAATCTCATTTCGGTATCTCAAACCATTTGTGAAATATAAGGAATGTTGTGGATATTTCACTCGGGCTTTGTCGCTGGCGCAGTGTGATCGTTAATGAGTGCACTGCATCAGATCAATTTTGTTGAGATTGGTGCCAGATAGAGACATCCTTCCTCTAACCCAGAGACTCATGCCACAGACGTACACAGACTTTATGAATTGTCAGCTCTCGAAAAGTTAATGAGAACTCGAGAAGGTTTTGTAAAACCCGTGTTTATTTTCACTTACTATGGTGATCCCGACGAAAATCCACGATACGACCGAATTGTAGTTTCAGCTGTACATTTTAAAGATTTTGACTTGGATGTTATTTACATTGGCACAAATGCTCCATGACGAAGTGTACTTAACAGAGTGGAGCGACGAATGGCGCCACTTAGTTGAACTTACTGGTGTTGTGGCAGTTTCGGTTCACATCTTGATCCCAGTAATCAAGCTTGGAGCTAGAAAAACGAAACTTAAGGGTGCAAGCCTCATGCTAATATTTGGAGCCAATTGGTCGGTCACGATTTTCCTGTAGTTACCGAATACATTGTGCCAAAGGATGCCAGAGTGGTTGCCTTGCAGTCTAGAACATTGAAAAATGATGCTACTTCGTACTCAAATCACGTACGTGAATCATATTTTTTGAAAATTATAAAATGCGAGTTGTCGCGTGTTGCGCTGTGCGACGATGTAGCCTGTGGTGATTATTACAAGAAGGGTTTTTATCAACACCTGCTTACATGTACTCGTAGGAAATAATAACTCCAAAGGTAAATTTGTTCCGCTGTTACTACAGCTATCTTTGGATGTCTGAGCGTCATCACATTTGAAGCAAGTTCCGTACGATGGCTATTGCTCCATTGTCGAGAAATGCTTATTTAAACGATCGTGTGGCATCTGTTGCCTACATTTTTCATCATACAAAGCAACTAACCAACACACGTAATCACATAAGAGCCAACAACAAGTTTTTCCCACCACGAAGATTCAGCCTCAAAGAATTGCAGCTAGACGTATCAGGGGAGTTCTTTGTTTGATAAACGATGACGATGCTAGATGGTTGGATGAGTCGATGTGAACACATTGAATGTTCGTAACATTAACCAAATGGAGAACGAGATGACTGCTATGCCAATCGTTTGCCGGTCGCGGTGGCCGAGCAGTTCTAGGCGCTTCAGTCCGGAACCGCGCAACTGCTACGGTCGCAGGTTCGAATCCTGCTCAGAGCTATTTTTTTGCGAATCATAAATAATATAAAGGAAGGGGTTAAAGTCCATAGTAACAAGATGATTAAACGTTGTATGGTTCATTTGATCTGTTATGTTTTGTAAATTTTCTGGAAAATTCAAATAATTCTTGATTTTATGAAAGAACCAAATAGTTCAAATGGCTCTGAGCACTATGGGACTTAACATCTGAGGTCATCAGTCTCCTAGAACTTAGAACTACTTAAACCTAACTAACCTCAGGACATCACACACATCCATGCCCGCGGCAGGATTCGAACCTGCGATCGTAGCAGTCGCGTGATTCCGGACTGAAGCGCCTAGAACCGATCAGCCACTGCGGTCGGCTATGAAAGAATCATTTATATAGAAATATATAAGTAATTTTGGAAGTACTGTTTTAATTTAATAATCTCTAAATTTAAAATTGTAAAATATGTTACGTCACACCAGGGAAGAAGGGGTCGCACAAATATGACAACCTGTGACATGGAGGGGAGGGGGCTTCAAAAATCATGAAATTGTGTGATGTAATTTATGGATGGCCCCGTAACTCTTTCCAACCCTTCCCACCCATGGCCGATGGGATTTAAGTCGGGGCAGCGGGTCAGGCGAACCCGTTCGCTGGGTATGCTCTCGCTCCATGAGCGCTATTCGGTGCAGTCGCGCATTGTCATCCACAAAAATGAATTCAGGGCCGAATGCACCACCGAAAAGATGCATATGGGGAAGGAGGACAGTCTCAGAACAAAGCTGACCGGCGATTGTACCGCGTTCAAAGATTTGGAGGTCAGTGCGCTCTTGCAACATTATGCTTCCCCACATCGTAACATCTGGACCACCAAAACGATCGCGTTCGACTACGTTCCTGGGTGCATTCCGTATTTCCACCTCTCGCTTCATGAGGGCACGTGCAAAATTACTACTGAATCTGTTTTCATCAGAGAAGAGCACGCGATCCCATTCCTCATTGGTCCAGTCCCTAAGCTGGCACCATCGCAAACGGTGACGGCGATATGCAGATGTTAACGCAACAGAACGCACTGGTCAACGGGGCAAGGAGACTAACCCCATGCCGTCACTGTGCCACTGTCGAACATACACTCCTGGAAATGGAAAAAAGAACACATTGACACCGGTGTGTCAGACCCACCATACTTGCTCCGGACACTGCGAGAGGGCTGTACAAGCAATGATCACACGCACGGCACAGCGGACACACCAGGAACCGCGGTGTTGGCCGTCGAATGGCACTAGCTGCGCAGCATTTGTGCACCGCCGCCGTCAGTGTCAGCCAGTTTGCCGTGGCATACGGAGCTCCATCGCAGTCTTTAACACTGGTAGCATGCCGCGACAGCTTGGACGTGAACCGTATGTGCAGTTGACGGACTTTGAGCGAGGGCGTATAGTGGGCATGCGGGAGGCCGGGTGGACGTACCGCCGAATTGCTCAACACGTGGGGCGTGAGGTCTCCACAGTACATCGATGTTGTCGCCAGTGGTTGGCGGAAGGTGCACGTGCCCGTCGACCTGGGACCGGACCGCAGCGACGCACGGATGCACGCCAAGACCGTAGGATCCTACGCAGTGCCGCAGGGGACCGCACCGCCACTTCCCAGCAAATTAGGGACACTGTTGCTCCTGGGGTATCGGCGAGGACCATTCGCAACCGTCTCCATGAAGCTGGGCTACGGTCCCGCACACCGTTAGGCCGTCTTCCGCTCACGCCCCAACATCGTGCAGCCCGCCTCCAGTGGTGTCGCGACAGGCGTGAATGGAGGGACGAATGGAGACGTGTCGTCTTCAGCGATGAGAGTCGCTTCTGCCTTGGTGCCAATGATGGTCGTATGCGTGTTTGGCGCCGTGCAGGTGAGCGCCACAATCAGGACTGCATACGACCGAGGCACACAGGGCCAACACCCGGCATCATGGTGTGGGGAGCGATCTCCTACATTGGCCGTACACCACTGGTGATCGTCGAGGGGACACTGAATAGTGCACGGTACATCCAAACCGTCATCGAACCCATCGTTCTACCATTCCTAGACCGGCAAGGGAACTTGCTGTTCCAACAGGACAATGCACGTCCGCATGTATCCCGTGCCACCCAACGTGCTCTAGAAGGTGTAAGTCAACTACCCTGGCCAGCAAGATCTCCGGATCTGTCCCCCATTGAGCATGTTTGGGACTGGATGAAGCGTCGTCTCACGCGGTCTGCACGTCCAGCACGAACGCTGGTCCAACTGAGGCGCCAGGTGGAAATGGCATGGCAAGCCGTTCCACAGGACTACATCCAGCATCTCTACGATCGTCTCCATGGGAGAATAGCAGCCTGCATTGCTGCGAAAGGTGGATATACACTGCACTAGTGCCGACATTGTGCATGGTCTGTTGCCTGTGTCTATGTGCCTGTGGTTCTGTCAGTGTGATCATGTGATGTATCTGACCCCAGGAATGTGTCAATAAAGTTTCCCCTTCCTGGGACAATGAATTCACGGTGTTCTTATTTCAATTTCCAGGAGTGTAGTATTGCGCGCTTTGCAGTTCCGTTGAATGTGGTTGCAATTGCACCCGCTGTCTGACGTGGGTCCCTTCTTGCCTATAGCACAATGCTGCGGTCATGTGCTGCTGTAATTGACCACGGTCAGTTACCTCCTTTCCTTTGGCCTGTAGTTCGGAACACTTTTCCTGCATGTGAAACAATGATGTGAGCAACGCCAAATTTGTCGGTTACACTCGTCGTACTTCGTCCTTCTTCCAGTTCACCGATGATCCTGCCCTGTGTGAATTCATCCCAGTGTCGTCTCCGGGCTAAGAACTCCACCATAGTGCATTGTACGAGGGGCGTCCAGAAAGTAAGTTCCGATCGTGACGAAATGGAAACGACTATGAAAATCCGATAAAGCCTCGCAGAGATGTGTTGGGCAGTGTCTCTAGTATGACGCCAGATAGCATCACGTCGCTCTTCTCATTTCTGAGCTCACAGTGAGCGCGTAAAAGTGTCTAGAAAATAGTGTCTCCCGCCAAGTACGAGGGCCTGGTGAGAAATTTCGCCTGAAGCTATGCAGCCAACATTACATAACTGTCGTGCTGTTTCCTCTTCAAGATAATTCTCAGTCGCATTCTGCAGGGGCAATGAAGATGCTCCTGCATCGTTTTCAATTGGAAACCTTTGATTACCCACAATACAGCCCGTAATTGTCTCCCTCTGAGTTTTATCTCTGGTCACATGAACTGCTGACTAAGAAGACATCTTGGCACAGACAATGAGCTGCAGGCCAGCGTGGAGAATTGGCATAAAGCACTGGCGGCTGCCTTCTATAATGAGGGCGTTGGAAAGTTGGTACAACGCTACGACACACACACACACACACACACACACACACACACACACACACACACACACACACACAGCCTTTTCCCATGCCTTCAACTGTCTTGTGTTGCGGAGCCACCCCATTTGGCTCCATGTGACGTCCAATTTTTTGACACGACTCGGACACCTCTGGCAACTTTCGTGCATTTCCACGAAGTTGTTAATAAGTCATGATATTTTATCTATCTCGTCTTTAAGTTTGCAGAACAGTGTATATACTGTAGAAACCAAGCAGTGATTCGACTTCACGACAAACAGAAACTGATTGCTGTATGAGGGTGCACTGAAAAGTAATCCCTTCGAATTTTTTATGTGAAAGCTCTTAAAGCTTTTTAAATAAAACAAACTCGTAAAGCTTTTTAAATGAAACAGATTTTATTTATATTATGTACATTTATTCTTCAGGTCTAGCTATCTGCAGCCCTCTGCCCCTAGTGGGCACCGAAATGTAGCGTGCAATATGGTGGTGGCTAACGTAACTACGTAGGTGCGTGAGAAATAGTGTGATCCAGCTTTTCCCCATCCGATTTTCATATCTTTCCAATATTTAAAGAATACGATCTAGGACTTCACTTTGATACTGATGAAGCGGTGCAAACACAGGTGAGGTTGTGGTTCCACCAACAAAGTCAAACATTTCGCAGTGACAGTATAAACAAATTAGTCTCTCGTTGGGACAAAATTACTTTTCCAGCACGCACTCTTAACAGTATATAAATTTGGTACCGCATACTGGCACAAGATGTCAGGCACATCCAGAGCTATGCAGACAGTCTACAGGTGGTGAAACGTGTTCTCATCAGCGTCGTAAAGGAATTAAGTTGCTAGTAAACATGCTTACCGCAGTCCAGAAAAGGAAATATTAATTTTGTAGTAAGTTTACTTCCCATATGTCTCGGAAAAATGAGTTTCGTGGTAAGAATATTACCCACTGGCGTCCAAAACAACGTCATTTGATGTTGTGTATACTTCTTACGGCCCCAGAGAGGCAAAAGAGGTATTTCATGACAAATAAAAGCTATACTTCACAACAAACAGAAACTGCAACTGCTGCAGCAAACTACCACTGGACACCAGGAGCGTGCGGAGGTGGTAAGAATATTGCTACGAACGCAGTAAAGAAGTACAGTTGTTGGTAGGTGCACTTCTCACTATTGGCGAAAATATTATACAGTTCCGAATGCTGTCGCAGTGGATCGTGTTATTGTCATACAAGGTATCTGTTCCTACGGTCAGATACTATGACTAGTGAAAACTTTCTGCGCTCCAAAACGTATTCCATCAACTTAAGTAAAAAAAAATCAGTTTTTTCCATTTTCTGTAACTTAATCTCTTCTGAGTAGTTACAATACATCACTTTCTTTATGACACGCTGTGAAAGAACCTAGTATCGCCATGGAGGCAACGTATTAAGAGATGGGGCCCCTCCACGCCCGCACCAACGTGGTGACCAAACCAAAAGTTCTACTGTCACCTCCGTAAACATGTTAGTTATCTAGTAGGTGGATCACAGGATGCTGGGCTGTGATGTTGTCCGTGCGTCTGGGTAAGGCTACGCATTAACACGGTCCATCAGGTGATAGATAGTGGACGAAACGCGAGTGAGGGTAGCGATTTGAAGAGCAGAGGGAAAAAAGTGCCATGGCTCGTGCCGTGGGGAAAAAAAACCTCTGCGACAGTGGGATGGGTAGTAAGAGCAGTAGTGGCTTACTAGCTGCGAAAGCTCATGCAAGGTTGGATTTGTTAGTATAGGTATCATGCATCATTACCGTGACAAGCGATGGCGATGTGTTCCAGTTGCTGCAGCTGCTACATTCCTGGAACAATCAAGATCGTTATACAGTAGTGGGAGATCGGCCATAGATCATCTCACTGTGTGGGGGATGTGTGGAGCTTGTTTGCATGCAGTGTACGGTACGGCTTCCCTGTGTGGTGCCAGTTATTCGGCAGTGTATTTCAGCTGGATATCCAGTAAATGCGTCTGATTAACAGGGGTTCGCCTGTGCCGTTATGTTTGCGTATGCTTGGGCCATAGATGTTATGTCCTTGCAAGTATGTCTTTTGGTCTTTTATGTTTCCATCTATGGTTGTGGTCGTAGTTCCCCAGATTCAGAATAAACGGGTTCTGCGAATGTCTGGTGTTTCTGTATAGTCTTGTGGTGAGTTTGTAGATTACCTCCGTGAGAGTCTCAAGTCGGTATTCCCGGTGAAGGTCCGCGATGCGTGTGTATCGTGGAGCATTGCTTATGATTTTGAGTACTTTGTTTTGTATGAGCTGCAGACGGCGCAGGCGTGTAGGCACAGCGTATCCCCAGACGGGAGCTGCGTACGTCATCAGGGGTCGGATAAGTGTCATGTACATGGACCTCGACACCCTTCTGTTCAGTGTGCTACGCCTGTTGAGCATAGGATAGAGCTGTTTGAGCCTCGCGCTAGCTCGGTTGGTCATGTGTTGTATGTGGTCCCCCCAGAGTAATTTCCGGTCCAGCCAGACACCGAAGTATTTGACTTTCTCGCGGAAACGTATTGGACGTGCATGTAGAGTTATTGGTCTGCAGTAGCGGTGTTTGCGCAGTTGCTTCGGTCTTTTAGTGAACAGAACGGCTTCGCACTTGTCGACGTTTACTCTAACACGCCATTTCTCCAACCAAGGCTCGGCCACTCTGAGTGCAGTCTGTAGGCGTGACGTAATGTTTGATGGTTTCCAATCCTGCGCGAGGATGGCGGTGTCATCCGCGTAGATTGCCATCATTGTGTTGTGTATGGTTGGGAGATCGTTTATGTAGAGGTTAAACGGTAGGGGCCCTAGGATGCTTCCCTGGGGTACTCCCGCGTGTATACCGTGTCGTGTTGATTGTTTTCCCTGCACGTCAGTGTTGAAGCTCCTGTCTGTGAGGTATGAGTGTATTAGACGCAGCAGCCCGTCGGGGAATCCCGCGTCGCTTAGTTTGCGGACGAGGCCGTTGTGCCATAGACGGTCGAAAGCCTTTTCGATGTCCAGGAACACTGCCCCTGTAGCTTTGTTTATGTTGAAGCCATGTGTTATATGTTCAACGACCCGTAGGAGTTGTTGTGTTGTGGAGTGGTGATTCCTGAAGCCGAATTGCTCCGGTCTCAGGATGTCATTTGTTATGCAGTGCCTAGTGATGCGTTTGAGAATCACCTTCTCAACAACCTTACTGAGCGAGCTCAGAAGGCTGATGGGTCGGTAATTTTGTGGGAGGCTGTGGTCTTTCCCCGGCTTCCTGAACATCAGGACCTTGGCCGTCTTCCAAAAGGCAGGGAAGTGTTGGTGTTTTAGTATGGCATTCGTTATGTGTGTTAGGTACTCAGTTGCTTTATCCGTGAACTCCTGGAGGACACGGTTTTGAATGCCATCATGACCAGGGGCTTTCCTAGCAACGGAATGCATTATAGCTAGCATGTCGAATGTCGTCGCGCGATGGTTGGGCTAGAATGCGTGTAACCTCTTGGTCAGTAGCAAGTGTGAACGCTGGATCTGATGGTACCAGGTTCGGTGTGAATGACGCTGCGAGTGTTCGGGCCATTAGTTCTGCTTTCTCTTCCGCTGACTATGCAGGTCCGTCAGGCCCTTGAAGCGTTGGGGTGTATATTTTCTCCCTGGTGAAGTGTCGGGCTAGTTGCCACACGCCAGGTCGTGTGGTGTCCAGACCTTCGAGTTTTTGGTTCCACTGTTGTGTTCTGTGTGTTTGTATTTTATTGTGTATGATGCCCTGTGGTCTGTTAATGTGCCGTTTGAAGTACGGGCGCCTGGTGCGCTGCCATTGTCTCCTGAGGCGATTCCTCGTTGAGATTAGGCCCAGGATTTCCTGGGGCAGGGCCGCACTGCGTTGTTGTGAGGTGCGATCAGGTATGGTGCCTGCCATTGCGTCCTGGACGGCGTTGGTGAGGGTTTCTACTGCCTCGTCAATTTGTGCTGTTTCGTTAATTTCGTGTATAGGTGGGATGTGGCTATCAAGCGTTTGCTTGAACAATGTCCAATTCGCACTCCCGTAGTCCAACATCTTGCGTTGTTCCGTGTGCTGCAGTGTTTCCTCAATGTATAGTATTACAGGTTGGTGGTTTAAGGGCAGATCGTTTTCAACGGTGACGTTGAGTGTCGCTGTAATGCCCTTGATGAGGGCCATGTCTATCACGTCTGGCCTGTGTCCCCTCTGATAGGGAATGTGCGTCGGTTCAGTCGGCGCTAGTATAATGTAGTTTCTGCCTAGCAAGTGTTCGTACAGTTTTTTGCCGTTGGGATTTCGTATGCGTGAATTCCATTCTGGGTGTTTTGCGTTCAGATCTCCAGCGACTATTACTCGCGGTGAAATGTTGAGTAATGTACTGATATCGCGTGTTGAGATGCCTTCAGGGCTGTTGTATACCGATATCAGTGTGGTGTAGGCTCCGTTGAACTTGACTCTGACGGCCGTAGCCTCGTTTTTTTCCAGTTCAGGGATCTCTATGTTTGTGTGCTCAATGTCTTTGTGTATGACGATTGCAGTTCCACCTGCCACGGCGTCGCCCGGCCGCTCGGTACGATAGACACAATAGCCAGGCAAGTTTAATTGTTTGTGCGGTTTAAGTTTAGTCTCGCTCAGTAGCGCGACAAGGATTCCCTTACGCTCCATGAACGCGGCAAATTCTGCCCTTTTGTTGTGGATCGAGTCTGCATTCCAGAACAGGATCTGTGATAGTGCGTGCGGGTCTGCGTTATGGGCCGGGTGTGGTATATTATTCATGTAAGAGTGTGAAAGAGTGTTGTGATGGCAGTGTGTATGACAGCCCAGTATTGCCCGGGTTCGGCGCTCATGAGCTGGATGATGAGTGTAGTGACCGCCGTCAGCACCTTGGTAAGGATTTGAAAGGTCGTGTGTCGGGGGGATAGTGATTCCAGTATTTCCCCAGGTGGTGTGTTGGTGTTGGGTGTGGCAGCCTGAGGTGCTGTTGTGGAGTTAGCGGCCGCTTGTGCGGGTATTGGCGTGTTGTTAGGAGCGGCATTTGTGCTTTGTGACAGAGGTTGTGGCGCCTGTGTTACTTCTGTGGTGAGGGGGATGGTAGTGTGAGTTACAGTCTCGGTGTCTTGTTGACTGTTTTCCTGTGTGTTGCTGTTCTGTTGTTGCTGCGTGGCCTGTTGTGGTGATTTCGTGTTCCCCGCCCTGTGTTTGCGTGTACGTCTATTCCTCCTCTGGGCTTGGGGTTCGGGGGGTTCTTGTGTGGATGTGTTTTCCTGTAAATGGTGCGTTTCTTCGCAGCACGTGATTTCCGGGAATGGGGTCGTGTTGTTTGGGGGCATAGGTGTTGGTACCGATGCTTGTTGGGCTTCAGGTGTTGTCTATGGCTGTTGCAGCGGTTTTCTGTGTGTGTGTGTGTGTGTGTGTGTGTGTGTGTGTGTGTGTGTGTGTGTGTGTGTGTGTGTGTAGGGCGCTGAGGTTCCGCAGCCTGTGCCGTTCCGCCAGGGCGTGCAACCGTGGCAAACGTTACGCCGTTCCTTACTGGGTTCGGCGCTGGCCTTGGGCGTGGTATGTCGTACAGTACCCTGCTTTTGTCTTGTTTTCGCTTCAGCACCTGTTTGTATGAGTTGCACTGTCTGACGTTTGCCGCATGGGGCCCATCGCAGTTGGCACAGCGTCGCTGGTTTGGCTGTATTTGTGTGCATGTGTTGGATCTGTGATTGCCAGCGCATCCGCGGCAGCGAGTTGCCAGGCCGCAGCGGAGGGCCGAGTGGCCGAACCGCTGGCAGTTGTTGCATTGTTGGGGGACGTTGGGTGGTCCGTAGAGTTCTACACGTACGTCCATCCGCAGAAAGCTCTTTATCTGCAGGATGGCGCGGGAATCAGCCGTGTCGGCTAACTCAACCATGTAGTGTGGTAGCGGTGCGTGTGTACGGAACCCTGTCATCCGGGAGGCACTTTTACAGTCGAATCCCAGATAACAAAGGGCCGCATGTACTGTCTCGTTGGGGGTGCTGGGGTCCACTCCCTTGATCACGTACTGCTGGGTTCTCTCGTCCAGCGTTCTGTACGTGTAATGTTCGATCTTCCGATCTTTGAGGAAGGTCAGAAGATCTTTATATTCGTTGTCTGTGGCAACGTACAGTGAGGCCCTATCCCCCGAGTACTTTGCATGTAATGTGCTATTTATGTGCCTCTCCGCGAATGCAGTGTTAAGGGCACTAAGGTTCCCATAGTTTTGTATAACAACTGGGGGGAAACCAGTCTTGTGTTGTGTGGGCACCGTTGTGGCTTTGTGTGCTTTGTTGTTGTTCGCCACAACTGTGTTTGCGTTTTGTTGTGTGTTAATGTTGCTAGCCTGATGTGAGCTAGTGGGTGTAAGCAACAGCGCCTTTCGGTTGCCTAGCGAGTTTGGTTGCTCGCTTGTTTGTGCTGGTGTTTTTTTGGGTCTGCGTTTTGGGCCCTCCACCTGCCAGGGCTCTGTGTAGTAGTTTTCTGTGTCCACATCCGCCACCGCTGCCTCGGTCTCTTGAGGCTGCGTGATATGTAACAGAGACAATGAAAGCATTCAGCAGCCATCTTGAACAGTGACCTGGCACATTGCGCGACATGACAACTGATGTCAAATGACCTTTAGAAGGGCGGAGGAGGGAGGTTCACAAGCACCCTCATGTTCTTCGAATGGCCCTCAATTCTGACATAATGCGCTAATAATCGTTTGGTTTATTGACTTATAGGCGCAGGTCGCCTCCGCAGCAGTGATAAATACACCGCTTGTCGCTTTATTCCGGTCGCTGACGGGGGGGGGGGGGGGGGGGGGGCGGGGGGAAGAGAAACCATTACGATTGACGGCGGGGGTGTGGGGTGGGGGGTGGGGGCAGGGAAGGTTATGGGCTTCAGTGATGCTATAATAAAAATATAGCGACGGTACTAATATTTAAAAATTTCCCTTGATATCTTAAATTTAATTAAATTGTGTGTGAGGACTAAATACGTTTACCCTAAATTAGTTAACCATCTTAAAGAATAAAATTATGAGAATCAAAAATTAATATTCTGGAATGAAATAACTTACATTTACGGCTAACTAATGCATCGAGTTTTTTTTTTACAGCGTATCTGTTGATAACAACTAGTGAAAGTTCCTGTGAGTTCCTCATCCCCTTCTGTTGATATATTCACACAAGCTGGAAGCGTATTCTGACCCATCCTATTTCTTAATTTTGTATTCACCATCTTGATGAACGACCTTTTCACACGGGAAATGGAAACGGGAATGTAGAGAACAATTCAGCGAATGTCGTTAGTGCTTCATAGCCGATGTCGGCCCTTAATAGAAAGGAAGCAACATCAGAAGACGAATCTTGAGATTTATTACGAGCAAAATACGTAAAAGAATGCAAGCCTGCAAAAACAGCGTCAAAATTTTCAAGTTCTAACATCAATCATTCTCGGTAAGTTCTTGAAATGTTGTAAAACTTTCAGAATATGCACTAGTTCTGTCACTGAACCGTTGTTCAATTTCATGACAAAAATTTCCTTGTGTTTTTAAGTTTGTTTCTTGTTCTTGGTGAATAACACAGTTTTAACTTCTGGTCTCTGTAAGTCCATATTTACACAGATGGTTGCGAGACCTCGGCTGTTCAACATAAAATGTCGAATCAAAACACCTTCAGCCGTCTAAATTTCCAGTTTTATTTTATTTCAAACTGATTGCTCAAATAAAATAGCAACTGGAAATTTACTGCTATTGCGTCCTCTTGCGGGGCACCAGACCTCACATTTGCGACTGTTTTCTGTGGTGGTACATAAAAGATAGCCTTCGTCTCACCTATATCAGCTGCTCTTGAAGAGCCGAGAAATCGAATTGTTAAAGCTATTGATTCAATAAACAGAGATCTGTTGATTCGTATGTGGAATGAAATGGACTACCATTTTGATGTTTCTCGAGCAATGCATGTTGCTCATATTGAGTGTATGCAGTAGTGAAAATTTATGTTCGATTCGTTGCTCAGATAAATTCCAGGTGGCAGGCGCAAGTAAGATACAAAAATGTAAACTGAACGTCCGTTTTAGGTAACAGAAAACTCAAAATGAATGTAAACTAAAAGTCACGATACGTTTTAAAAACAGCCGTAAACAGCAACTATCAGGAATCTACGAAAACACTGAAATGCATCCAGACACGAAACGACTGGACAGCAGGCGGACGTTAACACCAGAACGTAAACATCCCACAGATATTCACTGAACGTAAGTTTTAAATCACAGAATACGTGAAACGAAGACAGCTGAAAGAGCACAACATATTTACCAACAATATTAAGGAGACACTTTCCGGAAACTGTGAAATGTCGAAGCAACCTATAGCATTCCGCAAACTGGAGCTGCTGTCTGGGCGGTTGGAGATTGCGACTGTATGTCACAACTGTAGCTGCTAATGTGCTTCGCTCGCCACACTGATTTAACAGAACTTCCACACTGTTAGTATGTGCTCCTCGAAGAACCCGAGTCAGTAATGTTTGCTTGAACAAAGTACTGATATGTTGGTCCGCACGAAGTGTAATTAGTGAATTACACAGGTCTGAAAGCAGGCAGCCCTAGTAAGCTCGTGGGTCAAATTAATAGGGCGTTGCATCTGATCGCATCTCCTCAGATTCTGCCCCTGACCGCAGATGCGGTGGCTTATCCATTACAACGACGAGGCCGGGACGGAATTAATGAGCTTACATTAGAGGGAAGTCTCCAATGCGCTCATATTTACATGGCAGGAGAGCCTCGGATGCTACTCAGAAAGGCAAGGTCGACCTCCAGAAGTAGTTATAGTAAAAAATGCAAATCTGACTGATTACCAAAAAATTGGCATTTCCAAAAATTGTCGGTAATTAATAGCATCCGACGAATGTTTTAGGTAATTGTTTGTGATACAGCGAAATCGTTGAGATACACGGCTCGTATTCCTGACGAGCGTCACCAAATCTTCGTCCGGCCAGCCCTGTTTAAGCTTCACGTGATTTCGCTAAACCACTTACAGCGAAAAGCTGGACAATGAAAGGGGGCTGTCCTATTTACCATGACGATTTTCAGGAAGTTTTTGCCATAAATGTGAATGAAGCTGTGAATTTAATAAATGTACTCAATCTCCGTAGTATCGATACAATCATCAATCATATTCTTTGTAAGACTGTGTTTGAGACCACAGATGTTGGACACAGTAAGTCAGAGAGTTCAGTGTGTGTTGGAGACTCTGGTAATGTACGTGGTTTCTAAAGTGTGGAAGGTGACTGCCGTATAGTGGAGGCAGCATCATTTAAAAGCGATTTTGTATTAATATGTTTTGAGGAAAGGTAGTGAGCAAATGAGATTATACTAATGAAAGAACGAAAAGCCAGCTTTTATCCAGTTTTCTATTTGTAACTATTTAGCTTCGTACTGAGGACATTGTATGTGAGTGAAGTTTGCTGTAGAAATATAATGCAACATACGGTTTTGTCTTATAATTGAAATAAGTGTCAAAGAAGGCAACAGTACACAGGAAAGTTATGAAGAAATATTTTACTAATTTGTCTAGACGTGAGAACTTTATGAAGAGAGGTATTGTTGTCGTGGCTTTATGAAGCATATTTAAGCTTGAAGTCTTTGTCTCATTTATCAAGCGTTAAGATTAGTTCTCCATTTTCACTTTACATTCAGGACTGTTTGCACACTCTCATTGCTCAGCGCGAGTTGTGTATTCAGAAGCATTTTACAAAATTTGTGAAAATACCGTCTTGCTTTGCGCATCTCAAGTGCGGCAAGTTAAGTTTGGTTTTGTCAGTCACATTATTATTCCTAATAGCAGACGAGCGGTTCGTGGGCTCAGGTAGGCCAGCAAATTGAATTACCATCAGAGTTTATGTCCACAGTGATTGTCAGAGTGCATTTGCGAAAATAATGTCGAATCAGTTCAGAGGCTTATTACCAGCAATAGAAAAGTAAAGTGTTATCTTGTGAATTTTCAGGCACTTTCATTAGAAATACACATGCGTTAATTTGTATGTTCAGTTGCTGTGTAATTACAATAACAGGTCTGCTGCAATGATTGTTTGCAAGGCTAAAGATAAATTCGGGAACAAGATTTTAATCTGAGGTATTTCATTTTGCAGTCAGGTGGTGTGTGTAACTTTCATTGACAACGGAGTGCTTTCTGGCAGGCGATTTGTTTGTTGTACTGGCTAGCCAGAATTTAGCATCTTGTAGCGTGAGCTCCACATATTTCCATTCAAAATTAAATTTTCATATAGTTTTATTGTCCTGCACTGAGAATTATATTTTTCGATATCAAAATAAGTTTTACACATTTCTCAGGTAGCAACTTGACACTTACAAACATGAGTTAAAATATACACGAAACTTTCAACAGTTACTTGAATACGAACATTCTTCCTCGTCCTTGTCCAATCCGAGCACCCCAGTCCGACTGGATGCTGCTAACTCTCAAGCGACCTCAGCGTCGAGAGAAACTTAACACTTACCCTTTGTTTCTTCCTGTAGTTTCTATAATGCGACTTTGTCGAGTAACGTGTATGGCTTTTGTTTTGCAGGTTGTTGGAAATAAAATTACCATTAATAATAAATACGGTGTTAGATGCAGCCATATTCAATGTTTTACAGTTTGTGATTCACTCAGGGAAACATAATCGACAATGATATATAATCTTAGCCATGAGTGAATTAGTGTCGTTCACAATGGTAAACGAACTAGCCCTCTATCCGTCGACTGATGAGCAGTGTTGCCATATTGAAAGAACAATTTAAGGCCAAACAGTGCCTGAGAAAGGACAGAAAAAGTCTAACCTGTTACAGTTTTCATACTTATATCATATAAAAATTTCCAGATCAAAGACATCACTATCTTCACTGTAAATAGAATATAGGTTGCATATGTCATCAGAAGAGATGTTAACATTTATGAAGTTGCTGTGAGCTCTTTCTTGCCTCTGTTTCTAAGGAGTAACTCTTTTCTGAGCCTCACTATAGCGCCAAGAAGATAAATATACATTTCGTGTATCGCTTATGCCTCTAAAGAGGGAACAACTGAAAATATTCCCTCGACTAAAACATTGTCGACTGGGGGTTATCAGGCAAATAAGGACAACCGTCAAAAGCTCTTTAAATTCCTGACTGAAGAACATAATTCCAAAATTATTCGTTTTTGAAACTAAACATTCTTGGAGACTAAGTTCTTGACGTTGTCGGAAACTAATCATTCTTAGAGACAACATTATCATTCTGGTCAACGAACAGCAGTTTCCTATACTGTTCTTCATTTATGCTGACGTCACTAGCTAGATTTATGAATGATAAGTCGAAAAACACGGGCCTTGAAAGTTGATTAAAATTATATCAGGCTATAATTTCGACAAATTTTCAAAATTTCTCTCGACGACGGAAGTCTATATGTGTCTTTATTGAGAACGTCTGGAACCGTAGACGCTGTTTGATCCCACTGAATTCTTTGTGAGTCCCAGTACTCTTGCTTTCCGGTCAAAAGTTGACATCAAACTCAATTTAATGAAAAATTTTCTGTCCATTGGCACAAAATATTCTATTCTGCTCTGCTGGCTCTTCTGAAGTAAGAACATCTGCTGATACAGCCGTTTGTGCGTCAGATTTTGTTTCTTGAAAACTGTGCAGTGGGTATTGGATATATCAATGTTTAAGGTCAACACCAGTGAAAATTTAGCTGCGTCTGGCAAAGTGACGGAATATTTTGTTTGTGCTTCCCTGATTTTTCATATTGCGAAAGGTTAATAGTTTTAGGTATGTTCAGTAGTGACCCAATTTGCAGTTAGTCACGCTGAATACGAAACGTCGTCAATATTCTAGACCTAAACGTACCTTTTAAACTGCCAGCAACTTCAGTAGTATTACGTTATCCATTTCTTTGACGTTTCATGCATTCGAGGTAAGATAAACTGATGGTGAATTGCATTTTCGATGCACAACATATCTGTGTGTTGGAACCCCTTGTAAAACAACACATCACCACCACCACCGTACAGTTCCAGTTCCAGTGTACACTTAATAAGGACCTTCCACTTTCTTTTCTCCATGTACAACCCGCCATGGAGAACATTACCTCATTGTCTTTACTTTGGCAGCGGGGTCGTCCTTGATCATGTTCTTCCATCGGGTTCTTGGTTATCTTACGGGACATTTTTCTTCAATTTCTCTTTCCAAATTTATTTAAGGTGTTCTTGCAGGTGCCACTCTCATTACATACCTGTTCCACAATATTTTGGTTGAGCTAATTCGGTCTACACACTTTGCTTTACACGCTTTCTGATGACTTAACTTATCCCTCTACGTCTGCTGTATGGTGGATCTAAGAAATTTCCTTCCTGATTCCTGGAGTCTCGACGTTGCTCTCTTTTGAGGGTGCTTGTTTCGATACCATAGGTCAATATTGGAATGAAATAGTTATGAATGTGATTGATTTTTCTTTTTGTGGAACCATGTCGTACCATAAAAGGGTTCTCACATGGTGGTAGTTTCAGAACGATTTTGCACTTTCTTGGTAATCTCCTGTGCAATCAGATTATTCCTGGAGTTAATATTTGCCAGGTACAGAAAACTGTCTACACAGTCTAGCTTGTGGGCTCCTAGTTTCACAATCGCGCGATGCGCTTCTCTGTTGACTGCCATCACCACTGTCTTGGTCTCTCTGATATGGAGGGTGTGTTCAAGGAATTAGGGTTTTACACGACGATTCTGGTCAGAACTTCCTCTTCTATTTTACTCCAGGTCATGACCATCAGTAAAGGCAACTGCATCAATTAAGTTCACCAAAACTTTTCTCAATTTTCTTTATTTTTATCGACCATAACAGTCATGAACATTAGTGAGGACAGTGCGCTGCCTCGCTGAACTCTATTCTTGGTCTGAAAACATGAAGTTCGTTCCTCTTCAACTTGTGCACAGATAACACAGTACTCATACAAAGTCTGGATGGTCCTAACCAGTCCATCATGTACATTCCTTTTCCTCAGGTACTCCCAGAACTTCTCTCTTGCAACTAGACCTCTAGGAACATAACGTGTTTGCCTTTCTACCAGTATTTTTCCAGCAGCATGTGGCTACTGAATATTAGATCCATTGCCTACATGTTACTTCTGAAGCTCCTGTTCCTATTGTTCTATGATCGTTCACCACCTTTGTTCTATTATCTACATATCATTCATAATTTTCAATTGTTTGTAAATAATGTTTCATCTACATTTTGAGCATCCTTTGCTACTATTTATGTTTAATTTCAGTGTCTGTCAGACTGTCAGTGGAGAAGCTCCTTACGATTGTGCGGGAGAAAAAGCGAATACAGCTTTCGTTTCTGAATCCTTTTTACGATTTCCAAACAGAAATGACTTATTTTCAGTTATCTGCGTGGTTGCTAGGTTCCAAGGAATTAGAATCTCAGATAGACGTTAATTCCACTATAAAGATGTGAAACGATTATAAAGTGCTCCATCGCAATTGGTAATTAGAAGAAACACCATGTATGTGAGGCACGTATGCTGTGGCTGTTTTTATGCAATACCAGCCGACTCCAACTCGGCGTTTCGCATCTTCGCCTCCAGACAAAATACTGTTTTCTTTAGTACAGTAAAAACGCATGATCGAGTATTTATTGTGTGTTGTGTTGCGAATATATGGTCAGTATTTCATTTCAGCGGGTAGCCAGACAGTTATTGACCCGAGTCGCGTTACCTATGACAGGAACCCGGTCTGATTCCTAAAGTATACCTTAGCGTCATATTTAAAACAAAAATCTATCTACTCTGTCATAGCAAAGACTGCCAGAGATTAGTAAATGCTTGAGAAATAATTAACTACGCTAAAAAAATGTTTCCCAGTGAGCTATTGCGCAATAATGACATAAAATTTGATTTTCATGAAAAGTTAATTACTAGTTTGACTGCAATTTGTTCTGACAGTGCTATTCAGCAAGCATTTGAGACAAATTTCAGTTTTGTTTATCATTCCATTTTTGTGTGTTAAAAAAATGTGTTTCCACCAATCTGTACTTGGACTACCAGTAGCTATGTCAATATAAAGAGGGCACACACGCACATTAATTTACAACTTTGGGCGTTACTTTATTCAGATCCACACAGATTATTTTCGTAATCATGAATGTTTTGGAGTGATTTTCTTTTTAAATATGATTTCATAATCAACTACAAAATCCGTACTAAAGTGCAAAGTGGATCATGAAACGCTTACCGAAGAAATTTACGTACCTACTGAAATTTTGTGTTTGAAGATTATGGTTACCTTATGTACTAAAATTTATGTCCGATTAGGACTGGTGGCCATAATGTTAGTCGCCACAACTACGAGTGTTAACAGCTTTGTGTGACCTAACAGGTCCACAATCCGGGTTTTTGTGTATAGTGATTATGGTGCGTTTCGGAAACACATTGCGTAAACAGACAATTAGTAACACGATCATAGTCTAAATTCAGTATATAACAGCACGCAACTTACAGAGTTGTGAGGTGGTGTTTTACGATGATTTATTGAAATAGAAATTCCACCACATAGGTATGTTGTGCATTCTCAGTCGTTATCTAACACTTCTGACCCACGGTACGAACTCTCGTAGCTTCTGACTCGGCATCAGCTATTATCACACTCACATGAACACTCCTGAAGCGTGGAACGAACTACTGCGTATTAAATATGAGAGTGTAATATGTTTTCAAGTTGGGTGTTTAATCCATTTACTCATTGAGCTATTGGCGTGCACATTTATCCCTACTTTTTATGTACCTGTTGTATTACCACGTATTTTAATTTTATGTTAAAAATAGACACTATTTTAACATTTTAATCTACATGCATGAACATTTTGATGAATGTGAGCCCGTGAGAGGGATAGAAAAAGATTCTAATATTTTCAAAACTGTCAATGTATGAATTTTAAATCTTTTAACCAGATTTACTTCGTGTGTTTTAGAAAATTGGAATTGGAAATTTGTAGTAAGTTCGTATGGGACCAAACTACTGAGGTCATCGGTCCCTAGGCGTACACACTACTTAATCTAACTTAAACCAATTTACGCTCAGGACAAACACACACACACACACACACACACACACACACACACACACACACACACACACACACACACACACACACACACACCCGAGGGACGACTCGAACCTCCGACGGGGACGAAGCCGCTCAGCCGCGGCGAGGCGCCCAAGACCGCGTGGTTGTTTTACAATGGATGTTGTAATCTATGTTCGTTAGCACTCTGTTTCCACAACATGAGTCCTACCATCGTCATCATCATCATCATCATCATCATCATCACTGCCGCTGAAAACTTTCTGTACAACTCGTTGCACCGTTGTCGAATTCTGCAATGTACTGAAGTACCGAAAAAATCTATGAAGAGTTTCAAGAGTTCTGTTTGTTATCTTTCACTGGTAGCACTGCGAAGGAAAAAGGCCTAATTTAGCTATGAACGAAAAAAACGATGATTTTAGAAAAACCTTCTCAGGCAATGTTTCATATCTGGTTATTTCACATCAAAACAGAGTTGAAAATTTCAGTCATAGAATGTTAAATGGACTTAATATTGGCCACAGTTCAATGTTCTTGTAAATCGGAGGTTGCAACTAACTGGGCCTTTGAACTGACAGGGCTGTCGTGTAGCCAACACACGTCAATGCTGCGTTTCATCGATAAGGACACAACCTGGGCGATGTGGTACACAATTTGTGTACGCTACACGGACAATCTCTGTTCACGGAACATCAGTATGGGAATATGAAAGGTTAGTACTACTGTCTCTGACTCACAGTTTTCGCATCATGAACCATTGGTGAAATATTTTACAAAATTTTATCGCAGGAAACGCTCAATAGTAAATTGTAGCTCCGCGTTTCTTTACTACGATTCGATGTGATCTTCAATATTACCGTTCAGATTTTCTTATGGCTTGTGTTTCTTCAATTGCCAGTTTCGAATTTTACTCCATAAGAGTAATTTTATAAAGAATGGAATAGATATCAGTATCACAAATCAATGAACTTTATTAACGACTATCGTTGGTCTAGGACAAAACAAATATGTTACAAGAGAGAATCGGGATCATGCAAGTACTTTTCTGTCGCAATCATGCCAGTACTTTTCTATATTACTCACTTGACAGATGCTTATTACGTAACAGAAAAAGAGTTATCACTAGCGAAAGAGTGAAGTTGTTTTGCTTAATTTCATTATAGAGCTACTACCGAATGTCGTCAAGACATAATGCTACACGAAATTCAGTTCCACAATCCCACATGAAAACTGCTTTCTGTTAACACACCCATGGCTTTCATGCTAACAGACTCTTCTCAGCCTTCATTTTAATTTCTCACGGGTAGCAGTAACAGTTGCGGCCGGACGATCTGTCGGGCGTAGTGATGTTACTGTTTCAATAAAATATGACCGGTATGTGATCGGGTCTTCTCGTTGTAAACTAAAGATTCTGCCACTAAGTGGACATCATAAGCTTGGTGCATTTACTGTTGGAGCAACGACACGTTTAGTTGTCACACTGTATAGTGTAATTTGTCCTGCTCCTAGAGTAACTTTGTCAAAAGCATCATTGTCCCTTTTTAGTTGGATGGCAGTAGTTGGGAAGTGGGGACCAACACCCCTTACTGACAGTTCTTATTTTGATTCCTGTTGGCTGATATCGACAAATGAGGAGGAAGCCAGACGATGTGGTGGTATTTTAACCTCCGCAGTGCCCTAGGGCGAACAACTCGGTGGTGCATTTCGGGCCTTCGTCTGCTACGTTCACTGCTGTGCTTGATGGGACAGCCTCAAGTGCTGGCGGCCATTGCTATTCGAGGAGCGGGTATCCACCGTCGCGATACGTTTTGGCGGACCGTTACGCAGTGTCATCTACCTCCCGTACCCTCCTCTTGAGGATAAGTGGCTGCTTAGCTTCCCAGAATTACATAGGTTTACCGCTTTCCTCACAGTGCACGATCACCGCTCGCTTGCTGTGATGTACGCGTCATGTTTCGTTAGGACTGTACTAATAAATCGCCCTCCTCAACAATGTGCATTCTTCCGCACTCGCTGCTGACTTCTCAGGCTCCACATTTGTGCATCTTGTTGACAGGATCCTTCGCAGAGCCTAGCATATTGATTTTGTTGCTCCTTCGGTGGATATTCCTGATGCCCATTCGGCGGCTAACTTTTCCCACATGCCCGCTAACGCCTTGCACGCAAAGTAGTGGGGCGATGCGCTTTTGTTCCAAAATATTTTTTGTTGATGGTATTCCTCAGCTTCGATAAATTGTAGAAGTGGCATAACGTGTTTTTAGTAAAATCTTAAAATACCCATTCACACAAAACTTCGCTGTATCCATGACTTCTGCACAACAAGTGCTGCATAATGTTCTGACCAAAATCGGTGGTGCGCTAAATAGTAAAATGGACAGCAACGTAAGGTGGAACATAACGACATTTCTCGAATGCTTTTGTTCCATCTCCTCCTCTGCTTTAGTTTTATTTGTGACACTATAATTCTGTGTATTGTATCGACAGACTATTTGAGTACCCGGCAATTTTCAGGTATGTATTTATTCCAAGGTTCTGTTAGCTATCTCCTGCTCCCCTCTCTCCCCCCCCCCCCCCCCCCCCCCCGCGTTTTCTATCTACGTCTTCCACCACCTCTTCCACACCCTGCTCTATCCACCTTCTCATGTTTCTCTCTCCGTCCGTCTGCTCCTTCCCCCTCTGTCCATCCTCTCCTGCCCCTCAAATTCCACACCCTCCTCCTTTCTCATATATATATATAAGAGATTGTTGTTGTGGTCTTCAGTCCTGAGACTGGTTTGATGCAGCTCTCCATGCTACTCTATCCTGTGTAAGCTGCTTCATCTCCCAGTACCTACTGCAACCTACATCCTTCTGAATCTGCTTAGTGTATTGATCTCTTGGTCTCCCTCTACGATTTTTACCCTCCACGCTGCCTTCCAATGCTAAATTTGTGATCCTTGATGCCTCAAAACATGTCCTACCAACCGATTCCTTCTTCTAGTCAAGTTGTGCCACAAACTTCTCTTCTCCCCAATCCTATTCAATACCTCCTCATTAGTTACGTGATCTACCCACCTTATCTTCAGCATTCTTCTGTAGCACCACATTTCGAAAGCTATTCTCTTCTTGTCCAAACTATTTATCGTCCATGTTTCGCATCCATACATGGCTACACTCCATACAAATACTTTCAGAAACGACTTCCTGACACTTAAATCTATACTCGATGTTAACAAATTTCTCTTCTTCAGAAACGCTTTCCTTGCCATTGCCAGTCTACATTTTATATCCTCTCTACTCCGACCATCATCAGTTATTTTACTCCCTAAATAGCAAAACTCCTTTACTACTTTAAGTGTCTCATTTCCTAATCTAATCCCCTCAGTATCACCCGATTTAATTTGACTACATTCCATTATCCTCGTTTTGCTTTTGTTGATGTTCATCTTATATCTTCCTTTCAAGACACTGTCCATTCCGTTCAACTGCTCTTCCAAGTCCTTTGCTGTCTCTGACAGAATTACAATGTCATCGGCGAACCTCAAAGTTTTTATTTCTTCTCCATGGATTTTAATACCTAATCCAAATTTTTCTTTTGTTTCCTTTACTGCTTGCTCAATATACAGATTGAATAACATCGGGGAGAGGCTACAACCCTGTCTCACTCCTTTCCCAACCACTGCTTCCCTTTCATGCCCCTCGACTCTTATAACTGCCATCTGGTTTCTGTACAAATTGTAAATAGCCTTTCACTCCCTGTATTTTACCCCTGCCACCTTCAGAATTTGAAAGAGAGTATTCCAGTTAACGTTGTCAAAAGCTTTCTTTAAGTCTACAAATGCTAGAAACGTAGGTTTGCCTTTCCTTAATCTTTCTTCTAAGATAAGTCGTAAGGTTAGTATTGCCTCACGTGTTCCAACATTTCTACGGAATCCAAACTGATCTTCCCCGAGGTCCGCTTCTACCAGTTTTTCCATTCATATATATATATATATATATATATATATATATATATATATATATATATATATTACTCCCGGAAATGGAAAAAAGAACACATTGACACCGGTGTGTCAGACCCACCATACTTGCTCCGGACACTGCGAGAGGGCTGTACAAGCAATGATCACACGCACGGCACAGCAGACACACCAGGAACCGCGGTGTTGGCCGTCGAATGGCGCTAGCTGCGCAGCATTTGTGCACCGCCGCCGTCGGTGTCAGCCAGTTTGCCGTGGCATACGGAGCTCCATCGCAGTCTTTAACACTGGTAGCATGCCGCGACAGCGTGGACGTGAACCGTATGTGCAGTTGACGGACTTTGAGCGAGGGCGTATAGTGGGCATGCGGGAGGCCGGGTGGATGTACCGCCGAATTGCTCAACACGTGGGGCGTGAGGTCTCCACAGTACATCGATGTTGTCGCCAGTGGTCGGCGGAAGGTGCACGTGTCCGTCGACCTGGGACCGGACCCCAGCGACGCACGGATGCACGCCAAGACCGTAGGATCCTACGCAGTGCCGTAGGGGACCGCACCGCCACTTCCCAGCAAATTAGGGACACTGTTGCTCCTCGGGTATCGGCGAGGACCATTCGCAACCGTCTCCATGAAGCTGGGCTACGGTCCCGCACACCGTTAGGCCGTCTTCCGCTCACGCCCCAACATCGTGCAGCCCGCCTCCAGTGGTGTCGCGACAGGCGTGAATGGAGGGACGAATGGAGACGTGTCGTCTTCAGCGATGAGAGTCGCTACTGCCTTGGTGCCAATGATGGTCGTATGCGTGTTTGGCGCCGTGCAGGTGAGCGCCACAATCAGGACTGCATACGACCGAGGCACACAGGGCCAACACCCGGCATCATGGTGTGGGGAGCGATCTCCTACACTGGCCGTACACCACTGGTGATCGTCGAGGGGACACTGAATAGTGCACGGTACATCCAAACCGTCATCGAACCCATCGTTCTACCATTCCTAGACCGGCAAGGGAACTTGCTGTTCCAACAGGACAATGCGTGTCCGCATGTATCCCGTGCCACCCAACGTGCTCTAGAAGGTGTAAGTCAACTACCCTGGCCAGCAAGATCTCCGGATCTGTCCCCCATTGAGCATGTTTGGGACTGGATGAACCGTCGTCTCACGCGGTCTGCACGTCCAGCACGAACGCTGGTCCAACTGAGGCGCCAGGTGGAAATGGCATGGCAAGCCGTTCCACAGGACTACATCCAGCATATCTACGATCGTCTCCATGGGAGAATAGCAGCCTGCATTGCTGCGAAAGGTGGATATACACTGTACTAGTGCCGACATTGTGCATGCTCTGTTGCCTGCCCCAGGAATGTGGCATTAAAGTTTCCCCTTCATATATATATATATATATATATATATATATATATATATATATATATATATGTGTGTGTGTGTGCTGGTTCTTACCCTCAGAATATTTCGTTCCAGATAGTAACTAACGTGGGTACCAAATGTGGTAGAAACCGACCAAGGAGTTTAGGAGGAGCTTTTTACCTGTAATTTTTCTTGCATGCGCACTTGTCACATATATTTCACATATATGTTTAACACATTTTTACACATATTTCACCCGTATCTCTAGCAAGATTTGCCCTGCAATATCATTTTCACGCAACTCAATGTTTATGAGATATCACCTGAGCGATATAATGTGCTATTTAATAATACGATATAATGACAAAGTGAAAATGTAGTAAGCGGTGAAATTTACTTTAATCATTTTGTGGGGTTTGTCAGCGAAATAAAGTTTATTGAAGTTTGTTATAAGTCACTAAGTGTTCTCATTCTCAAATACTGGGTAAATAATGAAGAAATAAGTATAGGTGTTTGTGCGTCGTGGTCTACACTGCTTTTTCACAGCGATCCATTCCAGATAGTAAGTGATACGTGTTCCATGTTTTGTTGGAATTGGTCCGGTGGTATAGGTGGAGATGTGGAACTTACGTACAGTATTTACGTAAGTATGTACATCCATTTTTATAATATCTATGGGCTAGTTGAGGTACATGTTTGGAGTTAATTAATGTTGATTTTTGTTAATTGTAATATAATTACACTTGAGTGTGTCATTTGCATTAATTTAATAAATAAAGGGGAATGGTGACAGTTGCAGGTATGCAAATCAAGTAACGTACATTATAATAGTTTTATTTGCGTAAAATGTTCTCATTAAAGCATGGCTGTTGAGTGTCAGTTAAGCTTTAAAAAACAATTATTACTTTCCGTCTCTCACTGTCCTAGCATTTATCCAGTCTTACTGGGCTTGCTTTTTCACGATTTAACAAATTTATTTATCTTCGTGGCCAAATGCCCCGTCCTTAGCCACAGCCGTCAGTAACCTGAGGGATAGAAGTCACACGAGCCACCCCTCTGTCAAGCTAGTAAACTTTGTTCTGCATGTTATCGTATTTCAGCTCTTTGTATACCTTCTTTTCTGAGCCATAGTGTTGTGACCAGCCCAGCATTTGCCTAAATGAGCATGGAAAGCCACCCAGAAACTATACTTGCACTGACTCGTGTACCAGAACAACGGTCGTTAATCTGCAGCGCGGATTCCATGTTGATCTGGCACACCTTCATACCTCAAAAGCTAGAGCGTTACTTGGAAAGCTATACTAGCAGGTTAATTAGTATGAAAGGGAACAATCAAATACAAAACGAAACAATAGTGTACCCACCGTAGCACTAAATAATTTCACGGGAGCTTCGCAGGGTTAGTTGTTACTCCGAGACAAACAGAACATTGACATACTAACGATGACGGGAATGTTGTAAGTGCGTGCTATTAGCAAGTAGTGATTGGTCTATTGGTGGCGCACCCATGACCCTGCTGCACCTGTGATTCTAGCTGGCGGCCATGGCTTACGTGCATAAGCGGAGCCCTAAGCGATATCTACGTAGCGTAAGTCGTTACTCTGGATCAAACACTCCCCTAGCATTCTGCAAAGTTTTCCGTGGGTCATTCGATTCATTTGATCGGACACTTCAGATGAGTCATCTCGTCAATTGGAATACTGAACAATAGCTTTCGTAGTTGTTCCACAACACCTTTCCACACGATAAGACATGTCACACTTACTCCAAGGAAGTTTTTCTGTAAAAGCACTCTATCGTAAGCATTTTAGTTCCTCCGATACCTGCAAATTCTGTGACTGTTGGACGGTCTCATTTGTCATCTGTCTTTAGGAAGTGCTTTTATTCTGCAAATTATCTACATCTGTGTAGCTCCACTTCTGGTGCCGCGTGGACATATCAAGGAGTCTGACGGGCCTCCTATGGAGACTTTGTTGGCCTTCATCTTCAAGTTGCAACTGGTTTCTTGTTGCTAGCGCGCTCGCTTGTATCTCAGGGTATTCCGTCTGACTCACACTGAGCCTTGTTATGGGAATATTGTCGTGTGATGTGTCTACCGTGCTGCAAATTATTATGCTCTCTATTAATACCAACCGTCTGACAGCTTGACAATATGTCGGTAGAAGAATGTGCATTGCTGTCAGGTGGTGACCAAACAATTGAAAATTGACGTCTGCAGCAACCTAAGCTAGAATTTAAAATTGTAGAAATGCAGCATGAAAGCTTAATTGACATGAAGCGTTACAGGACTAATAACTCTTTAATCACATAGTTTATTTGCACATCTAAGAATCTAAATTTCTACTTGTGTGCGCTTAATTATGGGTACAGCGACTAATAACATAGTTTCTATTCAGATGGTTCAAATGGCTCTGAGCACTATGGGACTTAACATCTGAGGTCATCAGCCCCCTAGAACTTAGAACTACTTAAACCTAACTAACCTAAGGACATCACACACATCTATGCCCGAGTCAGGATTCGAACCTGCCAGTCGCGCGGTTCCGGACTGAAGCGCCTAGAACCGCAAGGCCACAGCGGCCGGCTTACAATTTCTATTGGATAGAGGCGTACTACTAATCTTTTCGAACTAGGCTTAGTGTTGCATAGGTTTTAAGTTCGGCCAAACTAAAATTTCAGTTTGGTGGAGTGCAGTGAAACCACTTGTGAACTGCTGAAATACGGAGAAGGGAGAGGGGCGAGGTGATGGTGGTGGGGGGGGGGGGGGGGGGGGAAGTGACGAAAATATAGAAACACTACAAACACAACACACTATCATGCCTAATATAGTGTAGAAAAAACCCATTGGCAATCAAATCAGTTTCGAGTCGTCTCTGACTGGGTAAATACAGGTCCTGTATGGTTTTCAAGGGAATCGTGCAAAATAGTCGCAAGTTAAGGTACCGATCATGGAGCTGAATAGCGACTACGCAGTGTTCTCTCCAAAGCAGACCACCTAGGCTCAATAGCAATTCGCTCTTGTTACTGTGGCGGTGAGGGGAGATCCGACAATCAATCCATCCTCGTCGTCACCAAAACTGTCCTTGACGGTACGAGCTGTGTGAACAGTGGCCCTGACGTCTCGGAACTCAGCACCATCAATTGGAACCATGGGATGGCTCTGATCAGCCAAAGTGGTTACGTAATCCTTGGCAGTAACGTAATCTTGCAGAGTAGCCATGGGGCCCTTGGAATAGCACGATATGGCTGCCCAAAACATTACCGAACCCCCGTCGTGTTTCACTCTTAGTACGTAAACTCGACCAGACGTTGGAAACAATGTGAAACAAGACTCATCTGACCTAATTACTGTTTCCATTGGTGCATAGTCCAGGCTTTATGGCTTCACGACCACGTTTTCGTATTAGATCACTGATTAGCGAATTTGGAATTGCCGCTCGCCCTGTAATTCTCTGCTTCTGGAGCTCCCTCCGTGTTGTTTGATGCTGACAGGTTTCGCGAGTGCGACATTCAGTTCTGCAGTGACTTTTCAGCTATCGTCTTCTTATTTTTCGTTCTATTCTTATTCAATGGCCGTCCGTCGCCACAATGCACTTTCTTCAGCATTGTGATTCAGTAAAGGGTGTTTTTAACCTTTTCTGTATGCAGTTTAAAACTTCGATACGTTGACTATTGCAACACCAAACACTTCAGCTACCTAGGTCTCGGAAGCACTCACCATGTGAGCACCAACAACAGTTTTCCCACGTTCGAATTCACTTTGTACTCGCAGCCACACAGAACACTGCAACGTATTGCGGACATAGGAGAGGCGCCGTTCGTTGTCAAATACAACAGCGCAACCTTCAGGCTTGGCTGGCATCTGCATTTACACTATGTGATCAAAAGTATCCGGACACCTGGCTGAAAGTGACTTACAAGTTCGTGGCACCCTCAATGATGCTACCGGCTGGTGTGGCCGTGCGGTTCTAGGCGCTTCAGTCTGGAACCGCGTGACCTCTACTGTCGCAGGTTCGAATCCTGCCTCGGGCATGGATGTATGTGATGTCCTTAGGTTAGTTAGGTTTAAGTAGTTCTAAGTTCTAGGGGACTGATGACCTCAGATGTTAAGTCCCATAGTGCTCAGAGCCATTTGAACCAATCAATGATGCTGGAACTCTGTATGGTGTCAGACCATCCTTAGCCTTGATGACAGCTTCCACTCTCGCAGGCATACGTTCAGTCGGGTGCTGGAACGTTTCTCGGGGAATGGCAACCCATTCTTCACGGAGTGGTGCACTGAGGCGAGGTATCATGTCGGTCGGTGAGGTCGGGCACGAAGTCTGTGTTCCAAAACATCCCAAAGGTGTACTATAGGATTCAGGTCAGGACTGCAGGCCAGTCCATTACAGGGATGTTATTGTCGTGTAACCACTCCGCCACAGGCCGTGCATTATGAAGACCTGCTCGATTGTGTTGAAAGATGCGAACGCCATCTCCGAATTGCTCTTTAACAGTGGGAAGCAAGAAGGCGCTTAAAAAATCAATGTATGCCTGTGCTGTGATAGTACCACGCTAAACAACAAGGGGCACAAGTACCCTACATGAAAAACACGACCACACCATAACACCGCCGCCTCCGAATTTTACTGTTGGCATTACACACCCTTAGCAGATAACGTTCACCGGTCATTCACCATACCCACAACCTGCCATCTGGTCGCCACATTGTGTACCGTGTTTCGTCACTCCAGGCAACGTTTTTGCACTTCAATCGTCCAATGTTTACGCTCCTTACACCAAGCGAGGCGCCGTTTGGCATTTACCGGCGGGATGTGTGGCTTATGAGCAGCCGCTCGACAATGAAATCCAAGTTTTCTCACCGCTCACTTAACCGCCATAGTGCTTGGAGTGGATCCTGGTGCAGTTTGGAATTTCTGTGTGATGGTCTGGATAGATGTCTGTCTGTTACACATTACGATCATCTTCAACTGTCGGCGGTCTGTCAGTCAACAGAAGAGGTCGGCCTGTTCGCTTTTGTGCTGTACGTGTCTCTTCACGTTTCCACTTCACTATCACATCGGAAACAGGGGACCTAGGGATGTTTAGGAGTGTGGAAATCTCGGGTACAAACGTATGACAAGTGACACCCGATCATCTGACCACGTTCGAACTACGTGAGTTCCTCGGAGCGCCCCATTCTGCTCTCACGATGTCTAATGACTACTGAGGTCACTGATATGGAGTACCTGGCAGTAGGTGGTAGCACAAAGCACCTAATACGAAAAATGTTTTATGGGATGTCCGGATACTTTTGATCACAGTGTACGGTCAATCTGATATTTCCGTACTTCTGTTCAATCCCTGTAAGTTAATGCCTATGCATTCTTAGGTGTATGTAATCTCTCGCGATGTGGTTGGTAATACTACACTGCATATGTAAGCCCCCACTGTTTATTCAGGGTGCAGAAAACTACTTAATGGTTAAGTTAGAGCAGGATAGGGGGCATCGAACAAGCAAGTTTCCGGATAACCACAGATCAGAAAAACACCACGGGGGGGGGGGGGCGAGACGATTTAACGATAGCCAATCAGCGTCGAGCGCGCGAATTCATTTGTATTTCAACTAACATGCACCACCTAATACCTGTTATGCTAAAAAATACCGCCATTAATCAAATGAGTAATTATGGCTAGTAAAGAAGGGTTTAGGTAACGATATTCTAAACTTCCTATCACGTATTGTACTGCCTATTGTTCATAGCAGTAGTAGATTCGCAGTAGCATTATGCTCTAACATCCGTATCACCTCGATTTACTGACAAATAGCCAACACGGATTCAGAAAATATTCTTATGATACACAATTAGCTCTTTATTCTCACGAAATAATGAGTGTTATAGATAAGGGACGCCTAGTGCGACTGGATTCGTGATTTTCTGTCAGGAAGGTCGAAAGTTGGACGCTCTTATCGTTTTTTGGAAAGTTGGCTGTTTATGATGTTGCATGCATAAAAAACTCTTAGAAATATTATCGCATGTGGCAGCGAATTGACACTTTTTGAGGGTGTCGGACGCAGCATAGCGTGGAGAGAAGCCGCACGTCAGGAGAGGTCGCAGTCTGCCCTGACCATGCTAGTGGCGCCAGAGGAGATTTTTGCATTAATATAGCTTGTTTGGTAATTGGCCTTTTTGCCGCGCGCAGTTGTTGCTTGCTGGCGCATTGGTGGGATTTTGCCAGATTTGTGTATGAATAATTATCTTAGTTGTGACTAGATGTGATTACTGATTAAAAACATCATGGAATAATTAAAGTTTTTGCTAATCAAACTGTCAAACAAAACGATAGGCTAGAGTAAAGTTTATCAGTGTTTGAGTAATCAGTTTTCAGAATATATTAAATTAAAAGTTTGTTGTTCCTTTCATTTTTCTACATCGCTTAAGGTTTGTTGATCTAACCTCTCCCGATCATTCAATTTCTATGCAAAAAAAGGGCAGTAGTTGCATCATGCATTACACTGCACGTGGATCGTAATATTTCTGTTGAATTATTTTTAGCATGTTGCTGGATGCAAAATATTCTCGCAGTTGCAGTGACGAGACGAGGTAAGTTTTCTGTTGCGTGCAGGAGAATTACG
Organism: Schistocerca piceifrons; assembly: GCF_021461385.2. Taxonomy (NCBI): domain Eukaryota; kingdom Metazoa; phylum Arthropoda; class Insecta; order Orthoptera; family Acrididae; genus Schistocerca; species Schistocerca piceifrons. The sequence continues at coordinate 510,229,258 of NC_060138.1, forward strand.
ATACTAATTGTTAGGAGACGTTCGAGAACATTTTAAAAATCGCAGTCAGATTCAAAAGAATTGACTTTTCATGATTTATAGGAAGAGTAATTAATTTATGTTTTTGTTCTCAATTAGAATACTGACATGTCGGAATGAATGTTTTCGTAATACAAGTTGTACGGCTACATATCATAGTTTATGATAACGATAATAAAGTTTCACTAGTTACATGGAAGTTTTTAGAGAGAAGGGATAGATAACGATAATATAGTCAGAGATAGAGCTTCACACGTTTTTCGTACTTCTGTTGCAATAATAATAATTTTTGACATAAAATTCAACAGGCTGATAATTACAATTTTTGATAAAACTTTCACTTGGTGACATGTGTCAGGATTTAGTTTCGTTGGATGATTTCACAGTTAGAGATCCTTCGTCTAGCTCTTGCATTTGTAAAATTTTATGCAGTAGTACGTTGTCATTAGTTGTTGCATAGCATTTTCTTTGTACGCGGGCTGCCTCCGCATTAATTCAAAATTTGTATTTCAGCAATTTTCTGGTTCTGAATGTATTTTGTAACATTGGTGTTAACACTTATGTTAAGATATTTGTTTTGCATTTGTGTCATTTTATTTATTGGTACAACTACAATCAAAATTAGGGCACAGGCAGGAACGGACAAGGTGATGGAAGTAGCTCCAAACGAAATTTCGGAAAATTTGAGACATATGTAGAAAATTCTTCTCAGGATGATGAAATGAGGGAACTTTCGAGCAATACTGTGAATAATCAGAGTGTAGGCTATTTGTCAATCATGCGTGATGAATTGCAGACTACACGCATTCAGTAGATCATATCGTGACACAATCCGATTTAATTTTGAGAAATTCAAGTAAGGTTTCTTCTTCTACAGAGCGAAGTAATTTTGTCTTCCCCTCTTTCAGTAATATTACACGGTTAATATTAGCTCAACTTGAGATTAGAAAATCCAATAATGAAATTATAAAACCCAACCATCGACTTAGAGAATTGAATAACGAGATTAAAAACCTAGTGACTCTTCGTGGAAGATAAAAGAATCTAGTAGCAAACAAGAATAAAATTTCAGGCTACAGGAAGAGTACTTCAAATTGTTTTCAGAGGAGATAAATGACAATTTAAATTTTAAATTCGAGAAATTGTTAGAACGTCTGAAGACTCAGGAAAGCGACAAACACAAATCTGATAATCTGGAGTCCAGACTTGACCAACCACAGTCTGTTGACACTGATGAGTTGAGACAACACACGTCTCAAAAAGAATTGCAAATGGAGGAATCAGCACAGAAGTTCGAGTCATTACAGTTACTGACTAACACTGAAGTTTCAAAGACGCAAACTCAGTTGTTGACTGTTGCAAAATAAGTCTAAGAATTATCCGAGGGAGTGATGCAAACGAACAATGAATCAGACATAAGGTCTGACGACACTCAGCCCGTTTATTGATACAGAAGCTTTCAGTCTTTGCAACGTTTAAATAAAGTGCAGATGACAGTTTATCAACAAAATAAATATGACGTGCAAAGGACACAGGAAAAGCTTGCCAGTTTCGTAGAAAAGATCGGTCGCGATAACGATACCAGTAAGTTCATTGATTATCTTGTTGGAAATCATAATGAACGCACTAATTTTGGAAATGCTGACCAATTGTATCGTGACCGTGATATGTTTACAAAACGCAATAACTGGAATGCGATTTGTGGTATGAGAGGAAACATCCATTCAGAAAAGATGGTTTTGATTACAAACATTTGTTCAGTTTGGAAATTTAAAATTTTTAGCAATGCCAGCGATGGAACTCATCCAAGAGAGGGGTTACAACAATTTGACTATTCCAGAATGAGATTTCACTCTGCAGCGGAGTGTGCGCTGACATGAAACTTCCTGGCAGATTAAAACTGTGTGCCCGACCGAGACTCGAACTCGGGACCTTTGCCTTTCGCGGGCAAGTGCTCTACCAACTGAGCTACCTAAGCACGACTCACGCCCGGTACTCACAGCTTTACTTCTGCCAGTACCTCGTCTCCTACCTTCCAAACTTTACAGAAGCTCTTCTGCGAACCTTGCAGAACTAGCACTCCTGTAAGAAAGGATATGGGGAGACATGGCTTAGCCACAGCCTGGGGGATGTTTCCAGGAGAGCTTCTGTAAAGTTTGGAAGGTAGGAGACGAAGTACTGGCAGAACTAAAGCTGTGAGTACCGGGCGTGAGTCGTGCTTCGGTAGCTCAGTTGGCAGAGCACTTGCCCGCGAAAGGCAAAGGTCCCGAGTTCGAGTCTCGGTCGGGCACACAGTTTTAATCTGCCAGGAAGTTTCAATTTGACTATTCTTTGCCACCAAATGGCCCATTGGCCACAAACTAGAAGTCATTTGTAGTTATCTCGAAGGTGAACATGCGTCAAGGATGAGACCGATAGAACGTGAATGTCACATGTATGGTAATTTTTATTACGCATTCTTGTCTACTTACAGGTCATAAACAATTCAAGATAGCATGATACGTAACATTATTATAATGCAAAGTTATGAAAAAACGAATTTGTGGTACACACATCTCAGTCACGCACAATTTGGTGCTAAGAAATGTTTTCAAAAAGTACGGGATGCATGTTGTCAACAATATGGAAAAGCGAGTTCGCCTTGGCAAAATGCAAACGTGCCAAAAGGAACCACCTACCGTTACGTATAAAATACCTTTATTTCCGATCAGTCCTGTCAAATTAACCCATTAATTAGCTGCCGTCGATATTTTCGGTCCAGTTACGAGATCTAAATACTGTCATTCCTTTGTTCTTTGGCCGTTGAGCTTACATCTAAATTTGTGTCATTTACACATTTTAAGAAACCAACTTCAAAATCTGTTTCTACTACATTCGTAAGGAATTTTCTGAAAGAAGTAGGGCATGTTGACAAAGTAATTTCTGATAATGGACCACAGTTTCGTTCTAATACGTGGCTAAAAACTTTGAGACGTAGAAAAATTTAACCAATTTTATATCATGCTTTATGCTAGCCGCACTGCGTCACACTCTTCAACTAAACTGTGTACCTGTTAATATATCTTATACTGCCAATCTATTTGGTAGGAAGGATTAGGAAGAAGCGTCTATCTACGATTTTTGTTGTCTGAAGAAAATCGCTTTCTATGACTTTAAAAAATGAAATATTTGTCCCGTAATAAAGATCTACACTACTGGCCATTAAAATTGTTACACTAGAAAAAAATTTAGATGATAAACGGGCATTCACTGGACAAATACTGTATATTATACAAGAATTGACATGTGATTACATTTTCATGCAATTTGGGTGCATAGATCCTGAGAAATCAGTACCCAGAAGAACCATCTCTGGCCGTAATAACGGCCTTGATACGCCTGGGCATTGAGTCAAACAGAGCTTGGATGGCGTGTACAGATACAGCTGCCCAGGCAGCTTCAACACGATACCACAGTTCATCAAGAGTAGTGACTTGCGTATTGTGACAAGCCATTTGCTCGGCCACCAGTGACCAGACGTTTCCAATTGGTGAGAGATCTGGAGAATGTGTTGGCCAGGGCAGCAGTCTAACATTTTCTGTATCCAGAAAGAGCCGTACAGGACCTGCAACATGCGGTCGTGCATTATCCTACTGAAATGTAGGGTTTCGCAGGGATCGAATGAAGGGTAGAGCCACGGGTCGTAATACATCTGAAATGTAACGTCCACTGTTCAATGTGCCGTCAATGCGAACAAGAGGTGACCGAGACGTGTAACCAATGGCACCCCATACCATCACGCCGGGTGATACGCCAGTATGGCGATGACGAATACACGCTTCCAATGTGCGTTCACCGCGATGTCGCCAAACACGGATGTGACCATCATGATGCTGTAAACAGAACCTGGATTCATCCGAAAAAATGACGTTTTGCCATTCGTGCACCCAGGTTCGTCGTTGAGTACACCATTGCAGGCGCTCCTGTCTTTTTTGGTAGGGTTTAAGGGCGCTCAACTGCTGAGGTCATTAGCGCCCAGTCACTGGTGTTAGAGCACAAGGAATCTGCTAAAACTCAAGGGGATGGGGGGACATCAGAAGGACCTGTCAAAGATGCAGATTAAATAAGTAAAAAGGTTAAATGTCTTTGGTCAAGCCAGTTAAAGTTATAAAACGCAGAATACGAGCAGCTGCTCGAGCATAATCAGCTAAAACATCCGGTAAGGTAGACGGCAGCAGAGACAGGACAACACGAAATTGACTAAAACGGGGACACGACAATAAAACATGGCGCACCGTTAATGCCTGACCACAAGGGCACTGCGGGGCTGGGTCACCGGAGAGCAGGTAGCGGTGGCTAAACCGGCAATGCCCAATCCGCAACCTGGTCAGAAGGACCTCCTCGCGCCGAGATGGTCGGGAGGAAGTTGTCCAAGCAGTTGGGAGCGGCTTTACTGCCCGGAACTTGTTTCCTTGGAGGGATGACCAAGCATCCCACCACAAGGACACAAGCCTCTTACAGACATCCCCACAAACGTCAGATGACGGGACACAATGGGAGGCTGGCCGAGGCTGGAGGACTGCAGCCTTGGCTGCAGCATCTGCAGCCTCATTCCCAGGCACTCCTACATGTCCGGGAACCCACAGAAAGCTGACAGAACCGCCATTATCAGCGAAAGAATGGAGGGACTGCTGTATCCGTTGAATCAAGGGGTGGACCGGATAGGGAGCCCCAAGGCTCTGAAGAGCACTGAGTGAGTCAGTGCAGAGTACATACGATGAATGGCGGTGGCGGCGGGCATACTGAACGGCCTGATGGAGAGCAAAAAGCTCGGCCGTAAAGCTGGAACATTGGTCAAGGAGCCGGTATTTAAAGGTGGCGGCCCCGACGACAAAGGCAAGGCGACACTATCGTCAGTTTTGGAGCCATCGGTGTAAATAAAGGTGTGACCGGCAAGTCGAGCACGAAGTTCGACAAACTGTGAGCAATACACTGCAGCCGGAGTACCCTCCTTCGGGAGTGAGCTGAGGTCGAGATAAATACGAACCGGAGCCTGGAGCCAAGGTGGTGTCCGGCTCTCACCCTCTCTGAAGGTGGTAGGGAGGGCAAAATCCAATTGTCGAAGCAGGCGACGGAAGCGGACTCCGGGGGGCAGCAGGGCAGACACATACAACCCGTACTGACGGTCGAGAGAATCGGCGAAGAAGGACTTGTAAGAGGGGTGTTCGGGCATAGACAACAGCCGGCAGGCATACCGACACAGCAGTATGTCACGCCGGTAGGTCAATGGTAACTCGGCAGCTTCAGCATAAAGACTCTCGACAGGACTAGTGTAGAAGGCTCCGGTCGCAAGACGTAACCCCCAATGGTGGATGGAGTTGAGACGGCGTAAGAGGGATGGCCGAGTAGACGAGGCTCCCATAATCCAGCTTTGATCGGACTATGGACCGATACAAGCGAAGCAGGACAGTGCGATCTGCTCCCAAGATGAACCACTAAGAACTCTGAGGACATTAAGGGAACATGTACAACGGGCCGCCAAATAAGAGACATGTGGAGACCAACACAGTTTCCGGTCCAACGTGAGCCCTAGAAACTTAGTTGTGTCCACGAATGGGAGAACAACGGGACCGAGATGTAAGGATGGCGGAAGGAACGCTTTATATCGCCAAAAGTTGATACAAACCGTCTTCTCTTCAGAGAACCGCAAGCCATTTACCACGCTCCATGAGTAGAGGCTGTCTAGACAACGCTGAAGGCAGCGCTCCAGGAGGCATGTTCTCTGGGCACTGCAGTAGATCGCAAAGTCATCGACAAAGAGAGAGCCGGAGACATTAGGTGGAATGCAATCCATAATTGGATTGATCGCGATGGCAAAAAGGGCTACGCTCAAGACGGAGCCCTGAGGCACTCCGTTCTCCTGGAGGAAGACGTCGGACAATACGGAACCCACACGTACCCTAAACTTTCGATCCGTTAAAAAGGAATCAATAAAAAGGGGCAGACGACCGCGTAGGCCCCACCTGTGCATAGTGCGGAGGATACCTCCCCTCCAACAGGTATCATAAGCCTTCTCCAAGTCGAAGAACACGGCTACCGTTTGGCGCCTTCGCAAAAAGTTGTTCATGATGAATGTCGACAAGGTCACAAGGTGGTCAACAGCGGAGCGGCGGCGACGAAAGCCGCATTGGACATTAGTAAGTAGTCGTCGAGATTCAAGAATCCAAACTAACCGAGCATTAACCATGCGCTCTATCACCTTACAGACACAGCTTGTAAGAGAAATGGGGCGGTAACTAGAAGGAAGGTGTCTATCCTTCCAGGGTTTGGGTATAGGAACAACAACAGCGTCACGCCAACGCATGGGGACTTGACCTTCGGTCCAGACGCGATTGTGGGTACGAAGAAGGAAGCTTTTGCCCGCCGGAGAAAGGTGTGCCAGCATCTGAACGTGAATGGCATCTGGCCCCGGAGCAGAGGACCGGGACAGTGCAAGCGCACGTTCGAGTTCCCGCATAGTAAAGGGGGCATTATAATTTTCCAGATTCAGCGAGTGGAAGGAAGGTCGCCGAGCCTCGTCTGCCTCTTTCCGGGGAAGGAAGGCAGGATGGTAATGGGCGGAGCTTGAAACCTCCGCGAAAAAGCGGCCAAAGGCGTTGGAGACAGCCACAGGATCATCAAGGACCTCATTACCTGAGGTCAGGCCAGGTACCGAGGAGTGGGCCTTAATGCCCGACAGCCAGCGCAGGCTACCCCAAACGACGGAAGAGGGAGTAAAACTGGTAAAGGAGCTCGTGAAAGAGGCCCAACAAGCTTTTTTGCTGTCTTTGATGACTCTACGGCATTGCGCTCGGAGTCGTTTGTATTCAACACAATTCGCCAACGTAGGATGGCGGCGAAAGGTGCGTACAGCACGTCGTCGAGCACGGATTGCGTCCCTACAAGCCTCGTTCCACCAGGGGACGGAAAAGCGACGTGAAGAAGAAGTAGTACGAGGTATGGAACGTTCGGCAGCATTGATAATAACAGCCGTGAGGTATTCCACCTGACTGTCACAACTGGGAAAATCGTGGTCCGGAAAGGTCGCCAGGGAGGAGTAAAGTCCCCAGTCAGCTTTCAGTATGTTCCAGCTCGACGGACGTGGGGATGGGGTGTGGTGCAGGAGACGAACGACACAGGGGAAGTGGTCGCTCGAATAGGTGTCAGGAAGGACATACCACTCGAACCGACGGGCAAGAGTTGTAGAACAGATCGAGAGGTCCAAGTGCGAGTAGATATGAGTAGAGTCCGAGAGGAAATTCGGGGTGCCGGTATTGAGGCAGACAAGATTGAGATGGTTGAAGACATCCGCCAAGAGTGAGCCTCTTTGACAGGATGCAGGAGAGCCCCAAAGGGGATGATGGGCATTGAAGTCGCCAAACAATAAGAACGGCGGGGGAAGCTGATCGATCAGGTGCATCATGTCAGCCCGACTAACAGCAGATGACAGTTGAGTGTAGATGGTACAAACTGAAAAAGTAAAAGCAGAAAGAGTAATGCAGATAGCTATTGCTCGGAGTGGGGTGGTCAATGGGATGGGATGGTAATAGACATCGTCCCGAACGAGCAACATGACCCCACCATGAGCTGGGATACCGTCCACAGGGGTGAGGTCATACCGCTCCGAGGTATAGTGGGAAAAGGCAATACGGTCAGTCGGGCGCAACTTGGTTTCCTGGAGACCAAGGACGAGCGGACAGTGCAGGCGGAGGAGCAGTTGTAATTCCTCCCGATTAGATCGAATACCTCTTATGTTCCAATGAAACAACGCCATTGCTAGTCAAAAAAGTTGGGGGAACGAGACGGGGAAGAGCTGGTCACCTCGATGGCCGCGGAGGGCCAGGTTGCGAGGGAACAACGCTACAACCGACGGGAGGCGGATCCGGTTCCATCGACTCGTCGCCAGCTGCGGCCTCTGTCCCTGATTGTGTAGGAGGGGCCGCATCATTTGCCGACGAAAGCCCGGCGGAGCGCCTGGCAGCAGAGTGTCCCGGCGAAACTGAGGACGGCCGGGAGCAGCGACTCACGGATGAAGCGTCAGACGAAACGCGCCGGGGTGGAGAGGGGGATAGAGACTACTTCTTGGAGGCCTTCTTGGAAGGCCGAGGAGGCACCGAGATGGTGGGCTGGACCCGAAGAAGGTCCTCACGCGCGGGGTCCGCTTTGGAACGCTGGACCTCGGAAGCTGGGGTCCGGAACATTTCCCCGATGGACGCCTGAGAAGAGGATTGCTTCTCAGGTGGCGTGGGGGGGAGGAGGAGGAGGAAGGGTGGCCCCTGGGGCAGAGGGGGTGGGGGCCACGGGGGAGGAGGATTTGGAAGGGAGGGATTTGGGAGGCGGAGGCAGAGCCCCCTGATGGGCAGAGGAGGCGGAGGGGGGACAGGATAGGGGCGAGGATACTGCGGAAGGAGTGGACACAACTGAGGCAAACGAAGTGGTCAGTGACACGGGATGAAGGCGGTCATACTTCTTCCTGGCCTCAGAATAAGAGCCGATCCAAAGTTTTGATTTCTTGTATCTTCTTCTCCTTCTGATAGGCGGGGCAGTCTGGGGATCTAGGCAGGACAATTAATGCACCGAGGTGGTGGGGTGCAAGTATGTTCCTCACGAAGAGGACGTCCACAATCGCCACAAAGGGGCTCAGCCTCACACCGGGACGACATGTGCCCAAAGCGCAAACACCTAAAACAGCGCATAGGAGGCGGGACGTAAGGTCGCACGTCGCACCGGTAGCACATCACCTTTACCTTCTCCGGGAGAACATCCCCCTCGAAGGCGAGGATAAAGGCCCCGGTGTCGATGCGACGGTCTTTGGGGCCGCACTGGACTCGCCGGACGAAATGCACGCCGCGGCGCTCCAGGTTGGCCCTGAGCTCCTCATCAGATTGTAGCAGGAGGCCACGATGAAAAATAATCCCCTGCGTCCTATTTAGTGCCAGATGTGGGACAATGGATACTAGGATGTCCCCTAGGCGGTCGCACGCCTGGAGTGCCGCCGACTGTGTGGCAGAGGTGATCTTGATAAGAACGGACCCTGATCGCATCTTGCTGAGAGCCTCAATTTCCCCGAAGACGTCCTCAATGTGCTGAACAAAGAACATGGGCTTGGAGGTGGCGAACGTCCCCCCCATCGGTTCGAGAACAGACCGAATAGCGGGGGAAGTACTTCGCCCCAAGCCGGCGGGCCTGTCCCTCCTCCCATGGAGTGGCCAAGGGGGAAAGGGCAGGAGAACCAGAACTAGAAACGGTACCTTTTCTTTTGAAAGACTCGGCCGCAGAGCGACCTGATACGTGTTGACGTTTCATCTGCGAAACGTCCGCCCCGATACCACCCACTCCGACCAGGGGCTCTCCCCACGGGCGCCACCCAGCCGCAGCAAGGGCCACCTGACAGGATGACCATTGCCGGGAGTGCTGATGCCCCAAGGAGACTGGCATCTACTCCTTGGCCAACGTGGGGAGGCTGCAGCTCAGGTATCGGCAGTACGATCCCTGTGTTTTCAGGGGGCTACAACCTAGAGGGTACATGACGACCCCACCACAATGGGCTGGCTACCGTCCTGGATTTCTGGTGCCATGGAAAGTCCATCATGATCGCTGGTGCAGATGGAGATGCGCTATGGGCGTAACTTGGACAACCCATCAGGCGTTTAGGCCCAATTTGAGGAATAGCGGGTATGGTTAGAACGCCGGTGCAATGCTGATTGCCAAGGTCTTAGTGCACTTAGGACCAGTGGTACACCATGTAAGGTGTCCTTCCCCAAAAGGCTCGTACTTCTGTAGAATTTTGAAAAATGGAGGTCAAACCCCAAGGGGGACCATCACATAGAAGGCCGAAACGGTTGAAACTCCTTTTAGTCGCCTCTTACGACAGGCAGGAATACCTGGGGCCTATTCTTACCCCGTGCCCGCAGGGGGAGCTCCTGTCTGTGATGCAGCGTCAAGGGTAACCGCAGCCATGGTCTCTGAGCTGATAGTCCATGCCTCTGCAAACGTCGAACTGTTCATGCAGATGGTTGTTGTCTTGCAAACGCCCTCATCTGTTGATTCAGGGATCGAGACGTGGCTGCACGATCCGTTACAGCCATGTGGATAAGATGCGTGTCATCTCGACTGCTAGTGATACGAGGCCCTTGGGATCCAGCACGGCGTTCTGTATTACCCTCCTAAACCCACCGATTCCATATTCTGCTAACAGTCATTGGATCTCGACCAACAGTGTCGCGATACGATAAACTGCAATCGCGATAGGCTACAATCCAACCTTTATCAAAGTCGGAAACGTGATGGTAGGCATTTCTCCTCCTTACACGAAGCATCACAACGTTTCACCGGGCAACGCCGGTCAACTGCTGTTTGTGTATGAGAAATCGGTTGGAAACTTTCCTCATGTCAGCACGTTGTAGGTGTTGCCACCTGCGCCAACCTTGTGTAAATGCCCTGAAAGCTAATCATTTGCATATCACAGCATCTTCTTCCTGTCGCTTAAATTTCGCATTGTAGCACGTCATCTTCGTGGTGTAGCAATTTTAATGGCCAATAGTGTATTTGTAATTATCACTTCCCCATATTCAAGGGTTAAATTTGTAAAAAGAAAATATGTTTATGAAAACTGAACTGACTAGGTTAACTTGAGCTCAAGTCCATTATAGCATATAGGAAGGAATTGCATGTATGCTCATATATATTTTTCCTTAAACTTCTATCACAGAAATTGGCTCATATGAACGTCGTATTTTGATTGTTTATATGTAATTATTGTGTCTGAATGCATACCTTCGAGCAATGCTAATTTTCTATTTGTATGATAGTTCAAATCACCTGTAATTACTTTGTACATTTTAACACTGGGATCTACGATTAATTTTGAAATTTTTTAAATACGTCGCCAGTAATGTCTTCGGACAAATCATTATGTCATTCAGTGATGTCTTATGTCACATTTTGCGTGTTCTGGATCAAAACCTATACTTCATGGTATACTACATGCTGTACCGTCAGAAAATGAAGTTGTATATAATGAGTCTCCCAACATGTGGTTGGCCTGGACTTTATACTTACTACTGTACTTCAAGAAACTTGCCACATTTATGTAATGATCTGCGGCGATACATATTTTGAGTGATTTACTGAGCAGTGGGCTTATGTGCCTGTTCACATGACGCAGATTTCATACTCAAGTGTATATAACTTATCCACTATAACTCATTGCTGTCATTATGCCATATATGAGACTATCTACAACTATTATGAGAACCTGTTTTCTCAAAGAGATACTACTTTAATGCTTTCATGACTTTTATATTCAGCAAGGTACACCTATGCCTTTTATGTTGTTGTGGTCTTCAGTCCTGAGACTGGTTTGATGCAGCTCTCCATGCTACTCTATCCTGTGCAAGCTGCTTCATCTCCCAGTAACTACTGCAGCCTACATCCTACTGAATCTGCTTAGTGTATTCATATTTTGGTCTCCCTCTACGATTTTTACCTTCCACGCTACCCTCCAGTACTAAACTGGTGATCTCTCGATGTCTCACAACATGTCAACCCAACCGATCCCTTCTCGTCAAGTTGTGCCACAAGCTCCTCTTCTTCCCAATTCTATTCAATACCTCATTAGTTACGTGATCTACCCACCTTATCTTCAGCATTCTTCTGTAGCACCACATTTCGAAAGCTTCTATTCTCTTCTTGTCCAAACTATTTATCAGCCATGTTTCACTTCCATACATGGCTGCACTCCATACAAATACTTTCAGAAACGGCTTCCTGACAAATCTATACTCGATGTTAGCAAATTCTTCTTCAGAAACGCTTTACTTGCCATTGCCAGTCTACATCTTATATCCTCTCCACTTCGACCATCATCAGTTATTTTGCTCCCCAAATAGCAAAACTCCTTTACTACTTTAAGCATCTCATTTCCTAATCTAATTCCCACAGCATCACCTGACTTAATTCGACTACATTCCATTATCCTCGTTTTACTTTTGTTGATGTTCATCTTATATCTTCCTTTCAAGACATTGTCCATACCATTCAACTGCTCTTCCTAGTCCTTTGCTATCTCTGACAGCATTACAATGTCATCGGCGAACATCAAAGTTTTTATTTCTTCTCCATGGATTTTAATACCTACTCCAAATTTTTCTTTTGTTTCCTTTACTGCTTGCTCAATATACAGATTGAATAGCATCGGAGAGAGGCTACAACCCTATCCCACTCCCTTCCCAACCACTGCTTCCCTTTCATGCCCCTCGACTCTTATAACTGCCATCTGGTTTCTGTACAAATTGTAAATAGCCTTTCGCTCCCTGTATTTGACCCCTGCCACATTCAGAATGTGAAAGTATTCCAATCAATATTGTCAACAGCTTTCTCTAAGTCTACAAATGCTAGAAACGTAGGTTTGCCTTTCCTTAATCTTTCTACTAAGATAAGTCGTAGGGTCAGTATTGCCTCACGTGTTCCAACATTTCTACAGAATCCGAACAGATCGTCCCCGAGGTCGGCTTCTACCAGTTTTTCCATTCGTCTGTAAAGAATTCCAGTTAGTATTTTGCAGCTGTGACTTATTAAACTGATAGTTCGGTAATTTTCACATGTCAACACCTGCTTTCTTTGGGATTGGAATTATTATATTATTCTTGAAGTCTGAGGATATTTCGCCTGTCTCCTACATCTTGTTCACCAGATGGTAGAGTTTTGTCAGGACTGGCTCTCCCAAGGCTGTCAGTAGTTCTAATGGAATGTTGTCTACTCCCGGGGCCTTGTTTCGACTCAGGTCTTTCAGTGCTCTGTCAAACTCTTCACGCAGTATCGTATCTCCCATTTCATCTTCATCTACATCCTCTTCCATTTCCATAATATTGTCCTCAAGTAAATTGCCCTTGTATAGACCCTCTATATACTCCTTCCACCTTCCTGCTTTCCCTTCCATGCTTAGAACTGGGTTTCCATCAAAGCTCTTGATATTCATGCAAGTGGTTCTCCTTTCTCCAAAGGTCTCTAATTTTCCTGTAGGTAGTATCTATCTTACCCCTAGTGAGATAAGCCTCTACATCCTTACATTTGTCCTCTAGCTATCCCTGCTTAGCCGATTTGCACTTCCTGTCGATCTCATTTTTGAGACGTTTGTATTCCTTTTTGCCTGCTTCATTTACTACATTTTATATTTTCTCCTTTCATCAATTAACCCTTTCAGACCCTGTGGTTACAGTTGTGTATATTAATTTTCACGACTTCTTAACTGCAATAGAAATATCTTTCCTCAATTTGGAACTGATGTACACGCTTGTGAATGTTCATTCTTTTTACCATGCGCAAGTGTTACCTGTTGTGCAGCGCTATAAACATATCAGCAGATTAATGTAGCAGTGCAGAGCAGTTTGTGACCTTTAAAGTACCTGGTAGTCCTAAGTAAGCTATAACCCACAGTATAGTTTAGTACCAGTGTTGTTTTGCCTGAACATTGTAGAATGTTCAATTTTTTATTACAACAATCAATATTTCAAAATCATTTGTTTTAGTCAGCAAAAAGAAGCGATGTCTTTCTGTGTGCAGAATTGTAGCCATGAGGTCTTAAGAACAATGTTTTACATAACTTTGCGTATCTTGTGATTCCTTCATATGAAGTGCTTGTTGGAACAGTCTTTTTATCCTGATGATTGTATGAATTTTGACTGGGATTTATTCAAAACATATGAAGTATGGTGTATTACTAGGTATTGTCATGAGCAACAATTTGGAAAATAGACATAGGATTGAAGCTCCAGTTGATGACAATGTCGTTAGGTCTACTGTAAATTATTATTTTAGGGAAATACCACTACTGATATTTGTGAATATTTCAGTTCTGTTGATCATGTCGAAGAAACAGTATTTCAACATTGAGCGAAATGCAGATGCCATTTTAGAGATGCTGCTGAATGGAGAGGTGTCATATCGATTTATCAGATGAAGAATCATTTCCTGATGTAGAATCCTAGTGTACTTCAACAGAGAAGGAAGTCCGAGTGGGTGCTGACAAAATAGACAGGGGAGAAACCAATGATGAGTCAACTGCAAATAATGAAAGTGGTGTGTGCAGTGACAATGATAACGATAGTGATATTCAAGACAGTGATCCACTTACAAACAATGAGCTCAGTGATGTAAAATACATATTGTCAGGAAAAAAAAGACATCAAGTGGCGTCATCGTCCTCTCTCTATAGTGGATTCATATTACGAATGGGAAGAATGTACTGAAAAACAGGAAATACTTTCTCCTTCAACTTATTTCAGCAAGTACATTACCAATGATCTGTTCAGTACTATGGCTGATATGACAAACCTATATGCCTTGCTGAGTGGAACAATTAGCAATTTCAAACAAACTACACCAGCGGAACTCCAAGTCTTGTTTGGGCTTCGTAGAATTACGGGAACTAAAATTTCCTAGAGTCCGAATGTATTGGGACACAACATTGAAAATGCAATTATTCTTGGACAGTATGCCCGGAAATAGATTCTTCCAACTCAGAACAAATTTACATCTTGTTAACAACATGGCTATACCAGCAGACAAAGACAAGTTCTATAAAGTTCGGCCCTTTATATACTGCCATCCGTAACAGGATATCTCTAATAGAAAACGAGGCCAACCATCTGCCACACCTCCAGATACACCTGTTCATAGACGACGAGAAGAAACTAGGCCTCCTGAAGAGATTCAGTTTGATGGAACAACACTTGCCTCTTCATGAAAATGGTGCACTGCCTATCAGGTGCAAATTTCCCGGGTGCAAGGGACGTTCATGAATAAAATGTGAAAAATGTAATGTACATCTTTGTTTGTCAAAGGAAAAAACTGGTTTCGTTCACTTCATGTCAATTAGAACCACATAATTGACATAATTCCCGAATCATTTCATTTTTAATTAAAATGATGGTGAATTTTGCATGTATTTTGTGTGTAAATGATTTCAAATTTATGTGTAATGTTTAAATAAGTTAGCTTTGTCTGCTACGATTTCAGTGTTGATTGAGACCCAGTGTAAACAAATGTGTACAAATTTTTTTCGAAAATGGTAACATTTTTATAAATGTTGCTTCTAAAATCATTAAAAAATCATCCAAGTCAGTTACAGTATTTAAAAAATTTCCTTCCTCCAGAAAAAATCAGGTCTGACCGGGTTAAATTCAATATTTCTTCTGTTAACCAAGGATTTCTACTAGCCCTCGTCTTTCTACCTATTTGATCCTCTGCTGCCTTCACTATTTCATCCCTCAAAGCTACCTATTCTTCTACTGTATTTATTTAAACCATTTCCTTTCAATTGTTCCCTTATGCTCTCCCTGAAACTCTCTACAACCTCTGGTTCTTTCAGTTTATCCAGGTCCCGTCTCCTTAAATTCCCACCTTTTTGCAGTTTCTTCAGTTTTTATCTACAGGTCATAACCAATAGATTGTGGTCAGAGTCCACATCTACCCCTGGAAATGTCTTACAATTTAAAACCTGGTTCCTAAGTCTGTCTTAGCATTATATGATCAGACACGTTTTAGTATCTCCAGGGTTCTATGTGTACAACCTTCTTTCATGATTCTTAAACCAAGTGTTAGCTATGATTAATTTATGCTCTGCGCAAATTTCTACCAGGCTGCTTGCTCTTCCATTTCTTCCCCACAATCCATATTCACCTACTATGTTTCCTTCTCTCCCTTTTCCTACTGACGAATTCCAGTCACCCATGACTATTAAATTTTCGTCTCCCTTCAGTACCTGAATAATTTCTTTTATCTCGTTATACATTTCATCAATTTCTTCATTTGCAGAGCTAGTTGGCATATAAACGTGTACTACTGTAGTAGACACAGGCTTTGTGTCTATCTTGGCGACAATAATGCGTTCACTATGCTGTTTGTAGTAGCTAACCCGCACTCCTATTTTTTATTCATTATTAAACCTACTCCTGCATTACCCCTGTTTGATTTTGTATTTAGAACCCTGTAATCACCTGACCAAAAGTCTTGTTCCTCCTGCCACCGAACTTCACTAATTTCCACTATATCTAACTTCAACCTATCCATTTCCCTTTTTAAATTTTCTAACCTACCTACCCGATTAAGGGATCTGACGTTCCACGCTCCGATCCGTAGAACGCCAGTTTTCTTTTCCTGATAACGACGTCCTCTTGAGTAGTCCCCGCCCGGAGATCCGAATGGGGGACTATTTTACCTCCGGAATATTTTACCCAAGAGGACGCCATCATCATTTAATCATACAGTAAAGCTGCATGTCCTTGTGAAAAATTACGGCTGTAGTTTCCCCTTGCTTTCAGCCGTTCGCAGTACCAGCACAGCAAGGCGGTTTTGGTTAATGTTACAAGGCCAGATCAGTCAATTATCCAGACTGTTGCCCCTGCAACTACTGAAAAGGCTGCTGCCCCTCTTCAGGAACCACATGTTTATCTGGCCTCTCAACAGATACCCCTCCGTTGTGGTTGCACCTACGGTACGGCTATCTGTATCGTTGAGGCACGCAAGCCTCCTCACCAACGGCAAGGTCCATGGTTCATACGTGATTGACTAAAGACATTGTGGAATAGTTAAAATTTTTGCTAAAAAGGTCTGAATAAATTTTGCCTGTGGTGAATCGTTAATTTTCAGAATGTAGTGAATTAAAAGTTTTTATTGTTCCTTTTATTTTTTGGATCGCTTAAGGCTTGCTGACGAAACTACTACTGATCATTTTCTATTAAAAAAGGATCAGTAGTTTCATCAGTAGTTATGACCACGCATGACACTCCACATGGATCATAGTGTTTATTTTGAATTATTTTAGCATGTTTTTGGATGCAGAATATCCTCGCAGTTGCAGTGGCAGGAGGAAAGGCAAGACGTAAGTTGTCTGCTGCGTGCAGGGACATTACAGTATTAAGTGTTAGAATATATTTTAAAAATCGCAGTAACATACAAGAGTATTCATTTTTCATGATTTATAGGAAGAGTAACTTCTGATTTTTGTTCTCAATCAGAAGGGTTTTCATAATACAAGTTCTATGGCTACATATCAGATTTTATGATAACGATAATAAAGTTTCTCTAGATACCTAGCAGTTTTTGGAGAAAAGGGATAGATATCGATAATATTGTCCGAGATACAGCTCCGCAAGTTTTTCACACGCCTGTTGCCGTAATAATTTTTGATAATAAAACTTTCAAAGTCACAGTTCGTATATCTGATGGAAAGTCACCGAGAAAACAGAAGTAATGTCTCGCGTTCCCTAAGGGAATGTTATAGGTCTATTGTTCCTGGTCTACAGAAACCATTTAGGAGACAATCTTAGCAGTCCTCTTATTGTTTGTAGATGATGTTTCATACACCGTCATGTAAAGTGATCAGATGATCAAAACGAATTGCTGAAGTTTTAGACAAGGTATCTGTATGGCGCAAAAATGGCAATGGGCTATATCACCCACATGAGCGCTAAAAGGAATTCGCTAAATTTTAGGGACATTATAAAGCTCAACTAAATACTTAGGCATTACAGTTACGAATAACTTAAACTGGTACGATCACATAGATAATATCGTGAGGAAAGCAAACTAAAGACTGCCTTTTATTGGTAAAACACTAAGAAAATGTAGCAGGTCAACTAAAGAGACTGCTTACACTACGCTTGTCCGCCCTCTTCTGGTGTTTTGCCAGTGTGTTGTGGGATCCGCATCGGACACGATTGAAGGAAGACATCCAAAAAGTTCAAAAAGGGCAACTCGTTTTGTATTATCGCAAAATAGGAGAGTGAATATCGTGGATATGATACACGAACCGGGTTGGCGTTCATTAAAACAAAGGCGTTTTTGCTGCGGCAGAACCTCTGCAAGATTTTTCAATCACCTGATTACTCCTGTCTGAGAAAATATTTTGTTAGAGCCAACTTACACAAGGAGAAATAATATCACAATAAAATAGAGAAATTAGAGCTCGCGCATAGACATTTAAGTATTCGTTTTTTCTGCATGCTGTTCGAGAGCGGAACGGTAACGCAGTAGCTTAAAGGTGGTTCGATGAACCCTCTACCAGGCATTTATTTTGAATTGCAGAGTAATCATGTAAATGTAGATGTAGATGATAGAGCGCTAGACTCTGGTCGTGCAGGTCCCGGGTTCAATTCTGGATAGAAACGAGGATTTTTCCCCGTTCCAGGCCCTCCAGGGTGGCATCTGCTCCACTCAGCCGACTAACGAATGAGTACCGCGGGTAAAAGGCGGTCGGGACAATGTGTTCGCCACTCTCCTAATGGCGCGGTGGAGAAAGACTATACTGTTCTACATCGACATCTGCATGTATATGCCGCAAACCACTTTATGATGTGTAGCAGATAAGCCTCGCGTAGGTTCGAATCTCTGATATTGTCTTCGTGGTCTATTCGCGAGTTACGCTTACAAGAATGCAATATGTTGGTTGACTCTTCTAGGAACGTTCGCTTTCGCAACTTTGATAGTAAACCATACCGTGATACCGAACTACCTCCGTGACGCTTTCGTGCTTATTAAATGAACCTGTAAGACTGTGCTCTTGCTTTGAATCTTTTGTATTTATTGTATCAGTCCTGTCTGGTATGGATCGCAGACTTTCGAGCATCGCAGACTGCCGATCAAAATTTAAGTATTGGTCCAGCGTGGGGTACGTAAGCTACCTCCTTTGTTGATGGCCTACAACTCTGTAGCATTCGTCCAACGAAGCTCAGTCTGGCACCTTCCTTACATGTGAAATTTTATGTGGTCGTTTCACTTTAAATCGCTTCGTGCGTATACTCCTCGATATTTTATGGAGATCACTGCTTCTGGTCATTTTAGAGCAATCGTCTAATTTATAAAGTAATAGGCCTTTCTTCCTATGTACACGCAGTGCATTACATTTGTGTATGTTGAGTTAATTGGCACTCCCTGAACCAAGCGTTGATGTTCTACAGGTCTCTCAGTATTTCGCTGCAGTTTTCTAGCACTGCGACTTTTCTGTGTACAACAGCAACGTGCGCGAAAAGCATCATGGAACTTCCAGCGTTATCTACTAGATCATTTATACATTTTGTGAGAAGTAATGTTCCTGCAACACTACCTTGGGATACGTCCAAAATTACTTTATGTCTGAAGACTTCTCTGCTTTGAGAATGACCCGCTGCATTGTTTCTGCTAGCAACTCCAGTACAGTCTCAGTTGGTCTGGTATGCTCGTGTCTTGTTCATTACGGAGCAGTGCTTAACTGTGTCGAACGCTTTAAGAAAATTAAGGAATACGGCATCGGCTTGGGCGCCTACATCTACAGCTTTCTGGATCTCGTGGACGAATAGAGCGGTTTGGGTGTTGCACAATCGTTACTTTCAGAAATCATGTTGATTTCTACAGAGTAGCTATCCGGTCTCCAGAAATCTCATAATACGTGAGCATAAAACATGTTCCAGAATTCTACAAAAGACCGACGTCAGAGATATAGGCATACAGTTTAGAGCGTCAGTTCTGTCACCCTTCTTGAAAAAAAGGGAATAACCTGCAGTTTTCTCCAGTCATTAGGAATTATTCGCTGCTCTAAAGACGTACGACACTCTGCCGCAAGCACACCAATAGCCGGCTCACAGACAGACAATTCTTTATGCATATCGTAAAACAGTGAAGGATAGCTGAAACCACTACTCAGATTTAATTTTTTACTAGATCTTCTCGATGTTCCATTTTTGCTATTCGTTGCTGGTTTCTGTAGCACTGTAAATCACTTCTTTGTCTATTGCTATTACCCTTACGTTTCAGGATTTCATACATTTTACTACAGTTGATATGACTTTTTTCAGGTGCAAAAATGCCGTTGTAGTTGAGGACGGAGAACTCATTAGTTCGATGCTGTTGGTTCTGAGGGAGGAACCAAGCAGAACCCCTTAGCCGTTTTGTCTTAATTTTCATTATTTTTGTCGCTTTTGTTTGGAAAGCTGTCCGTCGCTCTGGAAAGCTGAGTAACTCGAAACCTGCTGACTTAGAACTCCTGAATGAAGCAGTGGCCAGGCGGTGTACGTAGGTAGCGAGGCTGTAGCGCGCGTCCAGTTGGAGTCGCTGTTGTAGCAGCTGTATGCCAACCTATCGATGAGTTTGAATCTGTCACCCGATCCGACTTCTGTTGCCGACGAACTCCGAGCACATAGCAAGATTTGCCGTCATTTTCTCGCTCCCAGTCGCCGCTGTCCGGCCCAACGCTGCCTCGACATGAAAGTTACTTGATCGGAGCAGCCCTCTCAAACCTCTCTTCGCAATGTTTGAGTCTTTTCTAAAATATCTCCCCAGCGCCTGCCGGATTACGGAACTGTTACACTATTCTTTGGTGGAACTGTATTATTTTCTTCAGTGGACGGCTTGAAACTAAACTGTCGCTCTAATAATTTCAATGACCTGGTTCCAATTCTTCCGAGGAGCTATAAGACAGAAAGTTTGTCTTTACACCTTACCTGTACACGTTACTGTCCGATAACTATAATTACTGAACAACCATCTACGGTGATGAAACCACCGACTTTATTGAAACCACGAAAACATATCAAGTCTAATTAAGAGCAATTCTTATGTTACCGACTGAACTTGACCAACTGAAAGAACGCGAGGTACTGATAGATATTTAAACCTACTACTGCTCTGTCTAAAGATCATTGTATGCCGCTAGTTGCACCGTAGGAAACTAGTGTCATGCACATAATGTGGCCAACACATGAGGCATGTACAAGTGTAGCTTTCCCCGTCAAGTCTGCACTTACTCCATCTATCAAAACATACGCACGGCCCAGTCACATTAATGCGACTAATGCCTGTGTTTGACGTCAACATGCAATAACCAATTAATAGATGGCAGGTGGTATACAAAGTGTGGCGAGGGGACGCGGAAAACAGTGCAAATCGTAGTCGTAATGTGGAAACGGGGCGATTTGTCTGCTGTACAAAAGGGCATGATCATTGGCTTTTAGGACAAGGGTGGAAGCACTTCCGAAACTGCCAAGTTTGTAAACTGTTCGGGTGACGCATGGTTTAAGTATACCCTGCATTGGCACAATGGCGGTATACGAAAGTGGCGCCTAGGCAAGTGACAGGGTTGAACGACGGCTGCGGAGATGTGTACGTGTGAACAGACGTACAACTGTTGAACAACTGACCGCCCAGATGAACCAAGCGGCTACCTACAGTGTCTCCCCAACAACCGTTCAGTGAACGTTGCTGCACATGGACTTCCGCAGCAAGCGCTTGGTTCATGCACCCATGCTGACAGCTGTCCAGCGATGAAGGCTGGATTTTGCACTCCAGCACCACAGCTGGACGACCTCTGAGTGGCGAGAGGCGGCCTTTTCAAATGAAACGCTCCCATCGGCGGTTGGAGTCCTCCCTCGGGCTTGGGTGTGTGTTGTTAATATGGGTTAGTTTAAGTAGTGTGTAAGTCCAGGGACCGATGACCTCAGCAGTTTGGTCCCATAGGAATTCACACACATTTGAAAATCAAATGAATAACGTTTTATGCTCCATCGACGTGATACGTCTGGAAGCAAACACCTGCAAAAATCGTCGGAAGGGTCC
The DNA here is from genome assembly GCF_021461385.2 of Schistocerca piceifrons. Taxonomy (NCBI): domain Eukaryota; kingdom Metazoa; phylum Arthropoda; class Insecta; order Orthoptera; family Acrididae; genus Schistocerca; species Schistocerca piceifrons. The sequence goes on from NC_060138.1 coordinate 510,250,882, forward strand.
AGGTTAGAGGATGGAGCTTTATGGCCTGGGGAATGTTTTCTTGGCATTACCCAGGTGATCTCGTCATTCTGGAAACCCGGGAACCATGCCCATCCCTGCATGCAGGTTGTTTATCCTCGCAAAGGAAGGAAGATTGGGTTTAACGTTCAAATGGTTCAAATGGCTCTAAGCACCATGGGACTTAACATCTGAGGTCATCAGTCCCCTAACTTAGAACTACTTAAACTTAACTAACGTAAGGACATCAGACAAATCCATGTCCGAGGCAGGATTCGAACCTGCGACTAGCAGCAGCGCGGTTCCGGACTGAAGCGCCTAGAACCGCTCGGCCACAACGGCCGGCTGGGTTTAACGTCCCATCGACGTCGAGGTCATTAGAGACGGAACGCAAGCTCGTATTGTGTCAAGGGTGGGGAAAGAAATTGACCGTGCCCTTTCAGAGAAACAGTCTCTGCATTTGACTACAGCGATTTGGGGAAATCACAGAAAATCTAAATCTGGATGGCCGGACGCAGGTTTGAAACGTCGTCCTCCCAAACGTGAGTCCAGTGTGCTAACCACTACGCTACCTCGCTCGATATTGTTTTTCCTCTGCACGATGGCATCTACCAGCAGAGAAGTGCGACGTGTCGCAAAGCTCCCATAATTTGTGCATGGTTCGAAGAGCATCAGGATGAGTTTACTTTACTCCTCTGCCCACCAGACTCCCACGATTAAAACTTAATCTAGAAATTGTGGGGTCACTTCGATCGGGCTGTTCGCATCATGGACCCTCAACCGAGAAACCTAGTGCAGCTGGTTACAGCACTGGAGGCTATAATGGTTCTTTATTTATGACACCATTACGGCACTCCAACCCCAGTACTCGATACCAGTAACATTGTACTATTCTGCGAAGTAGCAGACATTTGTGACAATATTCACATTTGGTTATATTAATGTATAGGTACTCCGATGTATCGATATATTACAGTGATATAGTTCTTGTGTGTATTCATTTCTGTGAGACTGTCATAATCTTTGACTTGTAACCGTTTTGGCGCGAATGCGCACAGAGCAGTCTGTTTCACTTTGCAGAAGTTAAGTTGTTATTTCGCTTTGTAAAAGAACAGTCAAGTCTTGTGTTTGGTTAAAGTGGAAATTAAATATATGAAGACTGATACAAAACTGTTTTCTTGATGATGTGACAAGAAGTATGTGAATTTACAAGAAGTTTAATAAAAATGTGGATCGTGAACACCAAGTCAAAAATTATTTCTACCATACCATTGTTCTGATCTGGGATTGTTTGATCATTAAGAATTTCCTAAAAAACGCATTTGTTAGGTCTTCAAATATTGCTAAAATACAGATCTGGACCTTCTAGCGGTCAATGTGGAATCACCCTAGAATCAACAAGATGAGCCACAACAACTTCGACGAAATCTACGTGGGAATCCAAGATAAGTGCCAAAATTAATGACTTTTACAGTCACTTCATTATTTTCATTCTGTCGATACCATTCACAGTCAATGACTTTGTTGTTGCCCGATAAAGCGAACATATGCTGCGTGAGCAACATTATTAATCTGATTTCTAACCTGCTTTGCAAGTGGTGGTATTGTTAGAAGGCGTAGCTCCACATCCCTGTTGGTACCTTCAAGAATCTCACTGATTCTCTTCCTGCACGTCTCGCAGCCAACCGCGCTCCAAAATATTATTGAGGCTTTTGTCAGATTGTCACAATGTGACTAGATAGTGTGTATAATCTTTCAGATATGTCCATGTTACTTGCTGTGTATTATATGCTCATACTGCAAAATACAAAAAAAAAAACTGTGTCCCCTTTGTTACGTTGAATCCCCTTCTATATTAGAATTTTACAGTAGTTGGAAAGCGACGGAGTGGGTCAACAGTATGAAACGAGGATCGCAACACCAGCAATCTCATGCAGTGTGTCACTAGGGACAAAGGTACTCCAGCTGAGCGTATGGTCTATAGTAATTGCTTCGTTAACAAGCACAAGCGCTGACCGTTCAAACAAGGCAACGGTAATTAGTTTCTGGCAGGTTATACTCAGGCCTCGTGTGCTGGGCGATACTACAGAGCTTGCGTGTATTCTCTCCGGGGCAGGGATCCAGAGTTCACTCGTTCCTGCTGTATCCGGTGGGTCGTCTTTGACACTGTAACCTCAAAATAAATCTTTTATTCGGATTAAGAACATCAAACGAGATAAAGAAATTTGTCAATTGCACTAACATGCTGACAAAGAAATTTGCGAATTTTACAGGATTTATCTTCTAGTTGCTGCTAAAAATACTGCTGAGTTCACTTATAAATGTATTAATAAATTTCTTAGAAGAAATAGTATGGGTGGCTAATTTGGACAACCTTGTCTGGCAGAAATTAAATTCAATCCCAGGAAAGTGTATCAAGCCGATCGCGGTGACCGTGCGGTTCTACGCGCTTCAGTCCGGAACCCCGCGACTGCTGCGGTCGCAGGTTCGAATCCTACCTCGGGCATGGATGTGTGTGATGTCCTTAGATTAGTTAAGTTTAAGTAGTTCTAAGTTCTAGGGGACTGATGACCTCAGATGTTAAATCCCATAGTACTCAGAGCCATTTGAACCAAGCCAAAGCGTATCAATTCACTGCCAAACAATGGAAAGGTGAAGACATGGAAGAAAAATCGGAGAAAAAACACGTGATACACAAAAAGTGTTAACTGACACGCCAGAAAACGACATTCTTGGAACAGAGGAAAACATACGTCATAACACATGCGTATGGCATAGAAACCCGAATTATGTTGCGACAGTAATGCATTATTTCATAAATTATTCACCAGTAAGATATCTCACGCTAATACCGTGTAACACCACATCTGATATTGCTAATGGTCTCAAGTCGGCGAGGTAGAGAATACATGTTTCTTCAAGTGTGCCATATCCAGCTGAGAATGATTGGATCTTTAGAGCAACCAAACTGCGGCCTGTTTATGCCACATTTAATCCACTGTTGCAGATAGTCCCACGTACATTACGATCGAGTGATTTATCTGGCCAGTTGAGATGCGGCAGGGTTCCTGAATGTTAGCAAAACTAGGAACGTATTCATGCAGCCCTGTGAACACGGCTGTTGTCAACATACCCAGCACGGAACTATAGAAGAAAGGACAATACCTGCGCAACGATAACATTGAAATAAATATCCTGGTTCATTTGCATGGTAAGTAGAATGTGGGGGCCCAAGTCGTACGAAAAACACTCCCAAAACATCACACTTCCATTTCTGCTTTGAGCTGTACTCTCCAAACGCTGCGGGTTAAGAGTGTATTGGTCCGTCGGTGCACTCATGACTTGCAACATTTGAAATAAGCAAAATCGTGGCTTTTCGGATCATATTGTTCCGATCATCTACAGAGTGACCACGAAGTCTCATTACTCCCTAACGCGTGTCCACATATCCATACATGGTCGCACTGGATTAATGTGAGATCGCAGCAGATAACTTTAAGGTAGTGTGATTATTCTTTATTATTTATTGCAGAGTGCGTCAATACCCTAGTTATAACATGGTACGATGCTCCATGTATGATGTGAAATTCTCCTCGAAATTTCTGGCGTGATGGCACAGAGGCAAGTCGAACAGCAACTGTCTCGTTATGGATACCAGCAACTTTCTGTTTAATGAAGTACATAGTGCGTTGTTGCAAGCTGGCAGATCAGGACTTCGGGGTGGCCATTTCAAAGGTGCTGGCAAATGGACAGAATCACGACCAATCCATTTATAACGAAAAACCTCACTGAGATATTCTCTAACGGCAACAGCATAATTTGCTGGTGCTTCATCCTGCTCGAACCGTACACATCTTGCAAATGTGGAATAAACGAATCACGTAACATGGCGAGATACGCGATGTGATTCACAACACTGAAAAAATGTGGACCTATATGGACGTAAGAAGTGGGTTGCAGACATTGGACTTCGGAATATGTGGGTTGTATTTAACTCCTTCATAAAAATGTGGGTTTTCTTTACTCCAGAAATAAATGTTTCAAACTGTTGCACTGCGATATATTGCACACTCATCCGATAAAAACAGTTTTCCCTTGAAGGAAGAATTGTAAAGACGTCGAGCATTCGCCAACAAGCCTGATATTTTCGCATCGAGAGTTCGGCAACAAGCCTGACGACATTTTTGCAAGTCACTGTCACTCTGTTTACAAACGAAGGTCTGAACGTCTTTAATTTCAAATCTTTCATCATATGTTTTTGTAACGTCACGTATTGAATTTCCAATTCCTTTTTTGGCGAACATCGACAAGCGCTGCAACCTCCACGCACGTTTCCAGTCGTGTTGGGGTCGTCCTGAGCGGGGCTTATCTTTCATGCAGCCAGATGGAAAGAGCTTTTTCTCCAACCGTAAATCGTTGGTTTTGGTGGGCAAGATTTCTGAAACTTTACTATGAAATCATGCTGACTCTCGATTTCCGTATCGAGGATTGTTCGTGGGCCCATGTGCTTATTACGATCCGTTCCTCCATAGCATAAATGGTCTCATCAGCCATGATTTAGATGTGTACCAGAACCTGCAAAAATTAGAAACAATTCATTGTATCGTTATCTACGTAATACAAAGGGGTCGATCACGCTAATCTGTGCAGTTTTTGCGTCGTTTGGTCCGTTTAAGACGTGCTTTCTGCGACGTACCCAACTCCAAATGCCCTTTGTATGCATTCCCCTTGGCAGAATTAGTTCGGGAGCTGGTTGAGATGGACTGCATTATCTGACAGCAGTTGTTAACAGGACTGAAACAAATTTTCAAAGGCAAGGCGTGACGGTCGTCTCAGAAGTTTTTACGACCCCTGTTCCTGTGCCGTGTTACATGGCTGCGAGCAGACACACACACACGATGGAGTCGCCGTTTGTACGTCCACTTTGATACGTCATCAAATGAGGTAACTTCATTCATAGTATGGTCATGGACAAAAAACTACAGGTTCGTTTAAGCAGCTGTCGGAGAGCTACATTCAGGCGCCAGAAAACAGACATTATCGAGCGAGGTGGCGCAGTGGTTAGCACACTGGACTCACATTCGAGAGGACGACGGTTCAAACACGCGACCGGCCAGCCTGATTTAGGTTTTCCGTGACTTCCCTAAATCGCTTCAGGCAAATGCCGGGATGGTACATTTGAAAGTACACAGTCGACTTCCTTCCCCATCCTTTCCTAATCCGATGGGACCGATGATCTCGCAGTTTGGTCGCCTCCCCAAAATCAACCACCCAAGCAAGCAAAACAGGCAGTTCTATGCAAGTGCAACGACAACGCAGTCCTGTACTCTGTGTTCGCGTTGCTCAAACATAGCAAGAATTTGTTAGAGCATTCCTAAACAAATACTGGTCTGCAAGTACACAAAACAGTATAAAAATATTTGAAGTTAGAAATTAGAAGTTTTGAAAACAGTGGCTGCGATAGTTTTAAGGAATTCTTTCAGCACTACTGGGAAAAGAACCAGTATTTAACTGACCCTTTACATGTATCTGACTTAGTAGAAATAATAGTTCTTAAGTTTCAGATGGCTCTGAGTACTGTGGGACTTAACATCTGTTGTCATCAGTCCCCTAGAACTTAGAACTACTTAAACCTAACTAACCTAAGGACATCACACATCCATACCCGAGGCAGGATTCGAACCTGCGACCGTAGCGGCCACGCGGTTCCAGACTGAAGCGCCTAGAACCGCACGGCCACACCAGCCGGCTCTTAAGTTTCCAGTGTGTTCAGGAGAAACTAATTCATGTCAACAAGAGTGAAGTTAATAGCCTCCTGCATATATTTGAACAGCTGGATGCGCTTTCAGGCAACAGACAAGTGCCGGAAGGCTGGCGTAAAAACAGGTGGCCTGCGGACCGCCGCAACTAATATGACTCAAACAGGAGCAAGGTAGAAGACAGACCTCACGATAGTAACCGTAGTACACCAAGAAGGGGAAGAGGTGGATTTCGAAGAGGTTTTAAGAGAGGCTATAACTGTAGTGATAGCAGGAAATATTACAGTAATAATGGTCAATTTCAAGGCAGAGATCGTACTCAGGAGAAGGAAAGAGATTAAGGGGAGTTGAAAAGGTGTAGGCGGTTCGGACATGGTCCAATCGCGAGCGGCCGAAGTGGACCACTAATGAGACTCTTCGAATGTGAGGAGAGGGATAACATTAAAGATACACTTATGGGTAAGGATAGGCCAGAGGTAGAGGAAACGTACCAACCAGCAGTAAAGATTGAAGTTCAAAACATTAAGATAGTTGCGATTCTGGACTCAGGTAGCTAAGTTAGTGCAACCTCAAGTGGCTTTTACGAGAGAATAAAGAAAAATAAGGAAGTACCAGAGTTATCTGTACAAGGAGTAAATGTAGTTACTGCCTGTGGGGCCTGAAGCAGGGTTATAAAGAAGCGGATTTTACTGGAATTTACACTACAGGAAAAGAATCACAGTTAATGCCATGATACTGACCGGCCTGTGTGTCAATTTAATCCTGTGAGCAGCTTGATTAATTGCTAATAGACTAATGCTAGATTTTGATGAGGCTGTAATGAAAATGAAGAAAGGGCAGGAGGAAAATTTAATAAAATTCGAAGGGAACCAAGGACCAAGGTGTCATGAAAATAATGCCAGAATACGAATACTCAGGGAAAAGATGTGTTGGCATCTCAAACCGAGAGAAACCCTTAGCTTATTTATAAGAGTAGAGTCACAGGACGAGGTAAGCATCGATATTAGGATCAGAGAAAAGATAGCAAGCGTTAAGGGTTTAACTGAGCAACAAGCATGAGTCATAACACACATTACTGCTGCACAAAAGAGCGTTTTCAAAGAAACCAGGGAGCACGAAGGACTACGAGTATTGTTTTCAAGTAAAGCCACAATACCCCTTTAGATTTAAGCCCTATTCAGTTCCACTGGCAAAAAGGGAAGCAGTGGACAAAAAATTAAGTAATAGAACACTCCCAAAGTAAGTACAGTAGTCCTCTCGCCACAGTAACAAAGAAGGATAAGTCATTTAGAATTACGCCCGATGCCCTAGCATTGGACAAAACAATACAGCCACAAATGGATCGGCCTGAAGTGTTGGAGGAATTGGTGCAGAAGTTTTATGGTGTCAAGATATTGACAAGCATAGACTTGACTGCCAGCATCTAGCAAACACCTCTAGCTCAGGAATGTAGAAAATATACAGCGTTTGTATGTGGAGGAAGAAGTTATAATTTCCGGGTGTTGCTATTTGGTCAAAATATCAACGTCAGCTTTCATATGCACGTTGGACAAAGTGCTAGGAGAACAGCTACTAGACAAATTCACAGTTTACGTAGATGTCATTTTAATTATTGCGAAAAGTTGGGAGGAACAATGAAAAATTGAAACAGGTTCTTAAGAAACTTGAGAAGAATAATACTGGTGCTAACATAGACAAGCCTGAATCCGGGAAAGGTGAAATTAAAGTTTTAGGGCCTTTCATTTCAGCGGAAGGCATCAAACCTGATCCTGATAAACTTGAAGCCGTTAGAAATTTCCCACAGCCTCAGACCAAAAAGCAGATGAAAGCATTTTTAGGGCTCACCGGATTCTGTCACAAATTTGCGAACAATCGGGTACTCAAATCTCAGGCCTTTCTGGGATTAACTAAAAAGAATGCCACTTGGGTGTGGACTAAAGAGTGTGGGAAAGTTTCAAAAGATCAAAGACGAATTATGTAATATCTTGTTAATCCACCCGAATTTAAATGAGCCAATCTGCATTTTTGCACAGTTCGGAATACATTTTAGGGGCTCATCTTTGCCAGTTCATTGAAAATAAAGGGAAAATAGAAAAGAAAACGATATGTTTTGCCAGTAGAGTATTAAATAAATGGGAAAGAAAATATTCTCTCACAGAAAATGAGGCTTTGGCAGTAGTCTTTGCATTCGTAAAACTTAGATATGTTCCGAGCAGAAAAGTTAAGGTTTATACAGATCATAAAGCATTATCTTTCCTTATGGATTGCAGATTGTGCCAACCGATTGACCAGATGGGTCATTGCTTTCCAGGAATATGATTTTACTATCGAGCACCTTCCTGGAGAAAGTAACAGTGGTACATACCTTATCTAGGTTACCTGTTGGAAGGGACAAGGGCAAAAGGAGTTATCAGCTATGTACCTCACACAAGTAAAGAGGACAAAATTCGAGTCATCCGACAAAACCTAACAAGGGAACAAAATAATGAAGGTATTAAGCTTATCAAAGCGGAATGGAGTAGGAATACTAAAGTGAAATAACATATGATATAGGGATTTTATGTAGGAGAGCAGATTCTGAGAAAAAGCAGTGGAAAGTCTACTGGCCAGAACAGTATCGGTAATTTGGTTTATACACTACACATAAGCACATTTTGGTGAGAAAAAATGATAAAGGAAAGCTGCTATTTCAGCAATATTGAAAAGAAAGTCAGGACAGTTTTGAATACGTGCATTAGATGTCTAAAGACCGAGGCGCCTAACTAGCAATAGAATGGAAATGAATAACATGACCCAACCAAAGAATTGGAAAGGGTCTGTGTGGATTTATATGGCCCCTTCCAACGTCTCGAGGAAGATATAAATATCTATTTGCGGTGTTGGATATGTTGTCGAAGCATGTGAAATTGTATCCGTTGAGAAAAGCCACCGGTAAGTCGGTAAAAACCAAAGAATGACTGTTACCAAGGTAGGGAAACCCCAGAGAAACATTAGCGATAACGGAAAGCAGCTTACTTTAGAATACTGGAAGCGAATGTTGAATGCCTTAGATATAAAATCTATTTACATTTCAAAGTACCATCCCCAATCCAACATGATCGAGGGGGTGATAGAGCTCAATAGATTATTTAGAACCTACTGTGCTAAGAAACATACATGGGTAGAATATGTGGAAGAGTTTGAAATAATAATCAATGAGTTGCCTCACTACCGCAGAACTACCTCCGCAGGAAATGACAGGGGAACGGGTGCCCAATATTATTTAGCAAATAATTAGCTTTCCACCTAGAGATGAATTATCCACTCAAGAGAAAAAAATACCTGTCACTGAAGAGGATAAAGGAATAGGCAGTTAAACGTAAGAGTAAACATGATCAGCAAATCAGTCAGGTATCGTACCAAGTTGATGAACTGGTGCTAATTAAGTCAAGACTGAGGTCATTAAAAATCAATTCGGAAACCAAGAAGTTTCATGAAACGTAAGAGGGTGCGCATAGGATAATTAGACTGGTTCACCAGTGCGGTAGAGGTGGCCAATCCAAAGATTGGACATAGCATAGGATTATACCGTTGATGTCAAAAAGTTTCAGTAGAAAAACCTCAGGGGGCAATAGCACATTTGGCATTACTATGTAGCTGACGCCTACCAGGTAACTAAGTCAACTAACCGTTTACTTTTCTTTTCACGCTGTTCTTCCCTCTTCCTCATTCTGAACAAAGAAATTACATACTCATATACACACAGGGAAAACAATCTATATTTAGGTAGCTTGCAGCTGACATAGAAATAGGATGGCGCCAAACCAAGTAAGTGGACACAATTAGAACAAACAATACGCAATGGTCCTGAGACGATTAGATTAAACTTCATTAGCAGCAACTGGTAGATGGTCTGCGACTGATTACAAGCAGTGATGAGTTTTCCACTGATTATATATATTCTAGCCACCTCCACAGCACTATGATGAACCAGTGTATATATATATATACTGGTTCATCATAGTGCTGTGGAAGTGGCCAGTCTAAAGACAGGACAGAGCAAAGGATTGTACCGTTGATATCAAAAGGTTTCATTAGAAACAGAAACCTCAGGAGGCAATAGCACTCTTGGCTATATATATTCAACCAGAGAATTCGACCACACTTACATAAATGATAATGAAAGTTTTGGATTGACCACAGAACTCTACCACTCATGACGATAGGGAATAGGAAGGTAATATGTGACGTGATAGTCTGCCACACTTTTAGGGATTAGTAGTCTAGGTATTTCCACCGAAGGCTTATTAATCGTATTATGATGCAGAAATGTTACCCACACAGCTAATGAACACAAGACACGAATCACATAGGACACTGACAGTAATAAGGACTGTGGTACAAAAAACAAAGCACATGAATGTTATATTCATTGTGTTTACATGTTTTAGCAGCGAAATCCATATAAAGCCACGAAAATTAAAGCAACAGGATTTGTTACACTACTGTTATCACAATCTAGGATATCTTCCGTTCTCTCAAAGGACCTGTGAATCTTGTTTGACTGCCTAGTTAAGTTATGGAATGAAATGAAAATAAAACCTGGCATATAAAATGAGACCTATTCATATCATTTTTATTTTCAATATTTAGACGTAAGATAGTGATGACGAGCACCGTTATTAGCTTGAATGAAAGTGAGCACTGACTGGGATGAGTCACGCCAGGTGGGTAATGCCAAAATATTAACAGGTGATGCGAGAGTGCACTGACCGATGAGTCAAGGTTAAGAACATTAGCCACGCGAGGAGACAAGCAAATGAAAGCCCTATAGTCACCATAGCTGACAGTGGTTACGGTTACTACAAGCCACACCACAAGTTGGGAAATGGGGCCAAATTTCTAGTAGTTTACTGTCGAGTTGAGATTTTCACAAATGTTTTATTCGTATCTTACAGAAACCAGCAGTACGGCAATAAACAGCCTTTTAAACACACCGCTAACGTCAATCTAATTTATAGCAATACAACATCAAATTTAAAAAACACAAGCTAGCAGTACGGCAACAAACTACCTTTTAAAACACGCCGCTAACGGCAAAGTAATTTATAACAATACAACAATTTAAAAAAATTTAAAGAACATTAGTAAACAGGCTTCTAAAACCTGTGTTATGGTACGGTGAGGTAGTGAAGCTGCCAACACCGCCATTAAAAAGTGAAACAGGTCTCAGCAAATAATGGCAATAAAAGGAATTTACAAACTTGAAGGAATTAAAAAAAATTTAAACAAAAGTGTCCTGGAATATCATTAGAACATAACATATGACGGACCCGTGTAAGGCGGCCACAAATCACCCACTCAGGGATGCTCAGGCTAGACAATACTGACCAATTTAAACACGTCCGTAAACACAGTTGCCACTCTCAGGCTGGTCACTGCACCGACTTTTAGCCAGCGAAAACTTGTTGAAAGATGGTTAACTTGCTGACATAATTAGAGCTAACCTCGTGCAAGGAAACATTACACCACACAGTCTCGAATGAGCGACCACATGATCAACCAACAAGAAGCATGAATTTACTCATAACCCACGACATAATAGCGAAACAAACTGCCAAAACTATACCTCCCATCGGACAGTAACGAGATGAGGAAAGATCACTCTTCAATTACACCGGTGCCAGGGACAGGAAACCCGGTCGCCGGAGGCCACAAGGCAGAAGAGACGCTGGTTACTCAAAATTATTACTTAATGATTAAACCTTACACGAACTTAACTTGCAATTATGCTCGAACAGGCAGTACACGACCTCCGATGGCAAGGATCCACACATCCGACCGCGCACGCGTCGCCAGTGTACCCAACACGGCACGGTTACGCGACAACACGCTCTGTCACCGGAGTTCACGTCTTCTCTGCAACGTTGACGGGTGGTGACCGCTCCTTCAGGTTAGGTGTCTCCTTTTAAACTCCAGTGCTGAAACGGAGGATTTAAAGAAGCTTGTTAACGCCCCACCAAGACGAAATGAACAGCAACTACTCATGGGGTGATTCTGTATACAACCCACACGCGGGGAGCTCTTCCGTCAACTCGATCCGCTCGTTACACACAACCGACATACATCACATGGCGACTCTGTACAACCGACCACGCCTGCTTCGCGTTGGAGAGCCACACTGCCCTCCCGTCTCCACCACACTCTCTGCGCGCAACCCCTTTACTTCCGCTCCACCACACGAAGTTACCACCGGTCAAAGATCTCACTTCCTCCATAGCAGTTTACTGGAAGCAAAAACGCAGATATCGATAGCAGAGGGAAAAGACAACCAAGCAGCCACTTAATGACAGACAACATCTCAAACAAACATGTCAGGGGAAGAAAAGGAAAACCAATGCAATCTAAACACCAGGTGTAGCACGAGTCGATACACGGCTCAATAGCAGTAACAAAGACTTTGTAAATATTGTAACAAATAAGCCCTCGGTCACAAATATTAAGCCAAAATTGACCTGGTTTCAACGCTACTATGAGCGTCGTCTTCAGAATTAGACTAACTGTACTAAAACATTAGGTATACAGGGTGTTACAGAAAGGTACGGCCAAACTTTCAGGAAACATTCCTCACATACAAAGAAAGAAAATATGTTATGTGGACATGTGTCCGGAAACACTTACTTTCCATGGTAGAGCTCATTTTATTACTTCTCTTCAAATCACATTAATCATGGAATGGAAACAAACAGCCTCCACCAATCCATCGGTCACCGAATCTGTTGTTGAGAAGCGTACGAACACTTTGTTACAGGAAATGTTCAAAATGTCCTCCGTTAGCGAGAATACATACATTCACCCTCCGTCGCATGGAATCCCTGATGCGCTGATGCAGCTCTGGAGAATGGCGTATTGTATCACAGCCGTCCACAATACGAGCACGAAGAGTCTCTACATTTGGTACCGGGGTTGCGTAGACAAGAGCTTTCAAATGCCCCCATAAATGAAAGTCAAGAGGGTTGAGGTCAGGAGAGCGTGGAGGCCATGGAATTGGTCTGCCTCTACCAATCCATCGGTCATCGAATCTGTTGTTGAGAAGCGTACGAACACTTCGACTGAAATGTGCAGGAGCTCCATCGTGCACGAACCACATGTTGTGTTGTACTTGTAAAGGCACATGTTCTAGCAGCGCAGGTAGAGTATCCCATATGAAATCATGATAACGTGCTCCATTGAGCGTAGGTGGACGAAACTAAAATGAGCTCTAACATAGAAATTAAGCATTTCCTGACACATGTCCACATAACGTCTTTTCTTTGTTTGTGTGTGAGGAATGTTTCCTGAAAGTTTGGCCGTACCTTTTTGTAACACCCTGTATAGTACATTAATAAAATTAAAGTATGTACTGACTCGAAAAGATGCAGTGCTGACAAGTCACATATTAAAAATGATCTCAGCCGTAAAGCCGACGTCATGAACACTTGTAAGATGGCGAGCCGCTAAGGCTCTGCTAGTCTAATTCTGAAGACGACGCTCATAGTAGCATCGAAACCAGGTCAATTTTGACTTAATATTTGTGACCGAGGGCTTATTTGTTACAATATAATTCTGACACGGTCGCTGAACCTTAGCAGCTATGTTCAAAGTTTTGACTTTGTAAATATTATTGTTTTATGTTCAATGCAACATTGTGTATATTGTAAAACTATGTAACATCTATGTATGAATTTTATGTAATAATTTAAAGTATTTTTGAGCTATGTGATAGTAACCAAAATATATGGACAGCCTAGTGCCGGCATAAGTAAAAGAAAAAAAAAGTGAGTGTTATAAGGTAAAATTGGACGGCACTGCGTCGATCTTAGACGAAAAAAAATGTGAGTGTTATTAGGTAAAAGAGCGGACGGCACTGCGCTGATATTTGATGAAAAATGTGTGTTGTGTAAAGATGAACGGCATTGTGCCGACAGCTTATACTGTTTAGATCCTGCCATACACAAACATCAATAAGTGTAGTGAGTGTTTTTGAGGAGATTTAATCGCCCTGGTGCCGATGTTTGTTGTTGAATGACAAGACTACAGATGATTTAAAAGACAGCTATATGTCGAAAATCATAAGTGACATTTCGTAGTAAGAATAAGTTCATGATATAATGTGTGTTTCGTTAAGGATTTTTGTTAGAATTAAGAATGTTTAGCATTAGTAAGTGAATGGGATGATATTTTAGGAACAGCAAATTCCTAGTTTTTTTAAGGAATTTACATGAATGAAAGAGCAGTGGAGCTACTGAGAGATTGGAAACTTCGATTTTTTTTAAACATTTGGGGCAAAATTTTTTCATTTCCAAACTTGTTAGTTGTCTTCCAGAACAGGTCAATTTTGGAAATCAAAGAAGAATGGGAATGTGTGATATGCCTAACTGTGGCCACCAGTATTTTATCTTGCTAGAAGCTCGCCGTGATGCAGCTTGATACACTTGAAGCAGCTTATACTGTAGTACAAAAGTGGACTGAGGTGCAAGCGACAGGTGGTACAGTACGTACCAGTCCGGTTGGATAGTCCGCCAATTGTACTCAACCTGCTTCTGATTGGTCGGCACATTCGGGTGTTAGGCACCAAAACGACTAACTTCTCATACTAATTATTTACATACTTTTCATTGTATTTAGCCCAATTTTCAGTATGACAGCCGCTCATGGTTACTCAATGAGTTTATCGCTTATGGTTATTAAATTTCACTAGTTATGAGAAACATAATAATAACTGTATTGCAACCGAAATGCTTCAGACACCTTCGGGTCGCTCTGGCGCGCCTGGGAAGTAAAGTAGATCGGCTGCACTAGTCACTCCGTTTCGGTCGTTCCGGAGGGCTGGACGTGTACCGCGGTTTCGGGCATTCTGAAGGTCCGGTCACGCAACTCCGTTTCGCGCATTATTCAGAGCCAGACATGTTGTACTCTATACTAGAAGTTGTCAGAAAAGTTACCATACAATTAAGAAAGCTATGTCGAGTGTTCTAAAGGATAGTATTAAATGTGATTATTTAAAATATAACAAAACAGGATACAGTAATAAGTGTCGCCTACCATCATTGTCAGTATTACAGATCTTGACCTCTATAGGTACAGGGACTAACCTGGGCAAGTGGTATCCCACAAAAAGCGCAAGCACAGGTTCAAGATGACAACACAGCAGCCTACGTCGAAGAAGATTCCACAATTGATGAACTGTATTCTGCGCTGGGGACACAACTTTGGGAGACGACAGGTTGGTGGAAAGAACGATTAGGGACTCTTATTCAATCTCTCCAGCTTCCAGATCTGACTTCCGAAGTACACGATTAATTTATATAGGGCCAGCACACATCCCTGTACTGGAAGCTTCGCCTGAACGTGCACGACTATCCCAGCAGGTATATACCAACATTAAACGTCGTAAACTTCCAGTTAGCTATATTGATATGTGGTTCTGGACACACACACACACACACACACACACACACACAAACATATATACGGGGTGTCCCATTTATCTTGACCACCCTAAATAACTGTTTGTCTAGATGCAAATTACAAAATGTTTCGAGCAAATTTTCTTCAGCCGTCATGGTGTCATCAATCAGCATGATTGCCTTCGTTGTAGCTTTTTTTTTTTACAAAGATATGAACAGCGGTATGGCTTTTTTAATTGGCAACCTGTATTTTTTATTCGGTAATTCATTACCTCTCCTAAAGACCTATTCAAAAAAGTATCACAGTGTACCATTCACTGAAACACAACGTTATTAATTACATAACACAACATTGACGTTGATGCTCTCAGCGCGTACTCGGGGTAATGGAACACATCCACGAGCTGACGTTGACAGAGGACAAATGTAACCACAAGTAGAATGCACACCCGTCTTTCCGTCAACCATGGTCAGTTGAAGAGTTGTGTGAGTAGAATGTACACCAACGAAGAGAAGGTAGAAATGCTACTCATCTATGGGTAATGTAAGTTAGCAGAACGGTAATTGTAGTACTGTTTTCTTATGTACAGGCACATTTAGTACAGTAGTTTAGTCGTTTTAAATACTGTTGTGTAGAGCAGGCTTACAGTAAAGGCTGTCCTTCCTACAAACTGCATCGACATAACGTTTCTTTTATTGTTGTTGTTGTTCTTGAAGGTAGGCGAAATGCTACGCGGGCAGCGGAACTGTACGGAGACAAGAACCAACATTCCCGACGGATGTTTTCTAGTCTTGTTGCGACGCTTCAGGAAACGGGAAGTTTCAATCCACGACAACCCAATCATCGTAGCACTCGCCCAGACGAAGCTGCCGAAGTTACTGTTTTCGCTTCCGTTGCTATGAATCCACATGTGAGCACACGACGGCTTGAACACGAGATTGGCATTCCTAAAACCAGTGTACATCGTATTCTTACACGTCACTGGTTCCATTTTTACTATGTACACCTACATCAAGAACTGCCAGGGAATGATTTCCATAATCGTGTACAGTTCTGTCAGTAGGCACAGCAGCAAATCCTCGCCAACCCGAACTTCTTCACCAATGTTCTATTTACCGATGAATGTTCCTTCTCAAACAAATGACAGGTACGTACAACAAACATTCATTATTGGTTCAACGACAACCCACAATGGCTTAGACAGGTGGAACATCATCGTCGATGGAGGGTTAACGTCTGGTGTGGGATGCTTGGTACTACAATTATTGGCCCTTATTTCATCAGTGGTAGTCTAAACGGCACAGCGAATGCCAACTTCCTTAGACGAATTATTCCTCCCCATCTGAATGAAGTGCCGCTAAGAAACAGAATGCTTATGTGTTATCAATACGATGGATGTCCAACACATAATGCGTGCGTGCGCGTCGTGTTCTGAACCGAAGGTATCCTGCCAGATGGACTGGTCAAGGAGGAACAATTACTTGGCCTGCTAGGTCTCGTGATTTAAATCCTCTGGATTTTTTTCTTCGGGGATGCATTAAAGACTTTGTCTATCGCGATATTCCAACAACTCCTCAGGACATGCAGGAACGTATCGTGCTTTCTTGTAATTCTCTTCAGCCAGCAACACTGGAAGCAGTAAATAATTCTTTCATTCATCGAGTGTATCGGTGTCCAAGGTCACAACTCTGAGCACCTTTGAATGTTCTACTCCTTGGCAATGGTACAGGAGAGTCAAAGTCAATTTTTTTATATTTTTACTTGGTTTTCATTTGTTTTATGACAACTCCAGCAAGTTGACGAGTTTGTGGTCCCGGGCTCAAAGTCAGTGTTGTGTTCTGTAATTAATAGCGTTGTGTTTCAGTGAATGGTACACTGTGACAAATTTTTGAATAGGTCTTTAGGAGAGGAAATGAATACAGGGTGCCATTTAAAAAAAGTCATACCACTGTTCATATCTTTGTAAAAAAACGAAGCTGCAACGAACTTAATTATGATGATTGATGTCCCCCCTGACGGCTAAAGAGCATTTGCTTGAAACATTTTTGTAATTTGCATCTGGACAAACAATTATTTAGGGTGGTCAAGATAAAAGGGACAACATATATATATATATATATATACTCCTGGAAATTGAAATAAGAACACCGTGAATTCATTGTCCCAGGAAGGGGAAACTTTATTGCCACATTCCTGGGGTCAGATACATCACATGATCACACTGACAGAACCACAGGCACATAGACACAGGCAACAGAGCATGCACAATGTCGGCACTAGTACAGTGTATATCCACCTTTCGCAGCAATGCAGGCTGCTATTCTGCCATGGAGACGATCGTAGAGATGCTGGATGTAGTCCTGTGGAACGGCTTGCCATGCCATGTCCACCTGGCGCCTCAGTTGGACCAGCGTTCGTGCTGGACGTGCAGACCGCGTGAGACGACGCTTCATCCAGTCCCAAACATGCTCAATGGGGGACAGATCCGGAGATCTTGCTGGCCAGGGTAGTTGACTTACACCTTCTAGAGCACGTTGGGTGGCACGGGATACATGCGGACGTGCATTGTCCTGTTGGAACAGCAAGTTCCCTTGCCGGTCTAGGAATGGTAGAACGATGGGTTCGATGACGGTTTGGATGTACCGTGCACTATTCAGTGTCCCCTCGACGATCACCAGTGGTGTACGGCCAGTGTAGGAGATCGCTCCCCACACCATGATGCCGGGTGTTGGCCCTGTGTGCCTCGGTCGTATGCAGTCCTGATTGTGGCGCTCACCTGCACGGCGCCAAACACGCATACGACCATCATTGGCACCAAGGCAGAAGCGACTCTCATCGCTGAAGACGACACGTCTCCATTCGTCCCTCCATTCACGCCTGTCGCGACACCACTGGAGGCGGGCTGCACGATGTTGGGGCGTGAGCGGAAGACGGCGTAACGGTGTGCGGGACCGTAGCGCAGCTTCATGGAGACGGTTGCGAATGGTCCTCGCCGATACCCCAGGAGCAACAGTGTCCCTAATTTGCTGGGAAGTGGCGGTGCGGTCCCCTACGGCACTGCGTAGGATCCTACGGTCTTGGCGTGCATCCGTGCGTCGCTGCGGTCCGGTCCCAGGTCGACGGGCACGTGCACCTTCCGCCGACCACTGGCGACAACATCGATGTACTGTGGAGACCTCACGCCCCACGTGTTGAGCAATTCGGCGGTACGTCCACCCGGCCTCGCGCATGCCCACTATACGCCCTCGCTCAAAGTCCGTCAACTGCACATACGGTTCACGTCCACGCTGTCGCGGCATGCTACCAGTGTTAAAGACTGCGATGGAGCTCCGTATGCCACGGCAAACTGGCTGACACTGACGGCGGCGGTGCACAAATGCTGCGCAGCTAGCGCCATTCGACGGCCAACACCGCGGTTCCTGGTGTGTCCGCTGTGCCGTGCGTGTGATCATTGCTTGTACAGCCCTCTCGCAGTGTCCGGAGCAAGTATGGTGGGTCTGACACACCGGTGTCAATGTGTTCTTTTTTCCATTTTCCAGGAGTGTATATATTATGAGCAAGGATGGCTCTAGGAACATTCAGTTCAGATGCACCGAATCTTCCGAACCCCTGCGGGACTATGGGACCCATGGATGAGTGCGCTACTTGCAAGTGCCAGGTTGAGAATTAGGGTGGACAGGAAGCAAGTCTGCATGGCTGAGGCAATCATTCTAGAGAAATGGAACATCTGGATTCGAGTCCCAGGGTGGCACAAATTTTGAGTCTACACCAGTGATTTATTTCAGTGCTTGTAGGTGGTTGAAGTCCTGATTTCTCATAATATACATTGGAACTAATGTAACCCACGCAGTAACGAACTATGGAGCTTCAGTAGCTCTTCGCACCTGAGGGTAAGAGAAAATAAGCCCAAACATTCACCCAGAAAAAGCTCAGTTGGTACTTGCATCCATTCTCTTTTGAGGCCCGTTTCTGTGTACTTTGCAGAATTATAATCCACTGACTTAGTTGCTCTATTTTTTTTGGTCGGTTAGCGTAATCGTCTGCGTGTTGATTAGACGTTCTCCGAGAGCAGGGGTGTTATAGATATGGGAAATAGTTGTCTGATACTGTGAGAAGTCCCTTATATGGCGACGCAGTGTATCACCCTCAAAAATCTCAACGGGCATTACCATTCGCGAGAACACAAATGTCTATGCCAACTCCCAATGACAGGCCCATCGGGGGCTAAACAGCGCCACCACATCTCCGTCATCTTTCCTATCAAGACGAACAAAAGTTTGGATTGCAAGGCCTAAATCCATCAAAGAATAAGCACCTAAACAATTGTAAACTACATCCTTTACCTGAATACGTGCTGAACGCTCGACTGCTGTACCAAAGAACAGCACAGGTTGATCGGAGCGTCTGCGAACAGTACCTGTAGATCGATTACTAGCGGCCGCGGCGGCAGCGGGCAGTTGTTTGATGTGGCGCACTCCACAAGCACTCGCGCGAATGAATCGGCCATTAACAAGCAATTCACGTTTGGCTAGTCGCAATTGCAATTACGAGAGGCAATCTGCATGCAGCGCAGCGCTGTGCTCGTCCTGCAGACTGCCTCCGGGCGAACAAGATTTACACTTCAAGTTCAGTCCGTTCTTCAGCCTTCCATTAACACGGCATCGGGTATCAACGTTCCAATCGTGGTGTTTTTCCTCACCCGCAATGTAAACAGTCATCGTGGCAAGTTCAATACCTCTGGTTTCGGCTCTGCAGAGGTACCCATCGGGTAAGCATTAAAAGCTTTCCGCTTTCACTTTCGGGAGAATACCAAATTCCGCATATTAATTAAAACTTATTACATATGTATTACATTTTCGAAATGGAGGAAGGAAATGATCAAGGGACGAAGAGTAATTGTCCTGTCGACATGTTGCGAACTGGAGCAGTACTTACGGCATGCCGGCCGGTGTGGCCGAGCGGCTCTAGGCGCTTCAGTCCGGAAACATGCGGCTGCTACGGTCGCAGGTTCGAAGCCTGCCTCGGGCATGGATGTGTGTGATGTCCTTAGATTAGTCAGGTTAACGTAGTTCTAAGTCTAGGAGACTGGTGACCTCAGATGTTATGTCCCATAGTGCTTAGAGCCTTTTGAACCAGTTGAACTTACGGAATACGACTTGTGATTCGGAGGAGGTGGTTTCAAATACCAGTTCACGATTTCCCTAAACGGCAGGAGAATAGCGTCAAGTTTTCTTTAACGAAATCACGTCCGATTTTGTGCTCTTGTCCGTGGGAGTTATTGCTCCACTCTTAGAGATCTTACCTCACCTTACCCTCCTCTCATCTTTTTGTGGAGAGTCATAACGTATTCTTTAAAACAAATCATGGTATACAGTAAGTGATATCCCACACTCGCTGCGTCAGTACCATCTTGTAACCTCCCAACAGAATATATATATATATATATATATATATATATATATATATATATATATATATATATCAGGTTCAGTGTAACCTCCCACCCAAAAGTAAAAAATATAATTATATAATTCACATTCAGCGTAACCTCCCAATAAAAAAATTTCGTAACCTACCAATAATGCAATGTGACTAATCTCTCAATAAAATTGCGACTCACTTGTAACCTTTCAATAATTGACTGTGGATTTAAACTGGTAAATTTTGGACGTCAGCAGTGCTGCGTCATGGCCCTGAAAGATCATACTGAATAAATTAAAAATTCTTACCTGAATAAGGTCGCCGGATAACGCGTATATATCTGCTCCTATAAGAAATTTTTCTGGTACAGCCCGGTGCAATGCTGGCCGATAGATTTGTTATGTATAAAAAGAAACAACTGACATTTCTTTAGAATAATCGGGATGACCATGGAGTGGAGAAATTAGTAAATTCTTTAAATTGAGATGAATGATTTTCAAAAGTTACTTTTTATGAGAAAGATTATTACTAAGAGACCTTTTTATAAACATTTACATGGGACTTGATGTAACAATACTACATATGGGCGAGGCTGCTTTTACCTTATACTACAATGCTCAGGCACCGCCATCACTCCACACGACTGGCCCAGCCAACTCCATACACCAGACTGCTCGCAACTACTTACTACAACTGCTACACAGTTCCTACTACTGACAGCACTGCTCTCTGGTCTGAGATTCTCTTATACCTTACATATCACAGGAAGCACATGAGCAATCCATCGAAATTACATCTGCTCGACTGCGCTAGCAACAAATTCCTTAATCATGGACCTCTTACATAACCCTCCACTGGGGGGGGGGGGGGGAGGGGGGGCAAAAATTTGGCAGTGATGGTGAGTCAATGAGTCAATTGGACTTGCCATGAGCAACAAATTTTTCTATAACCTATTTAGTTACTAAGTCTGCAGTCACAGAGTATATACATTATTGATAAGTGCAGAACATATTAAGAAATGAAATAGAGTGCACACGCACTGAGTTCAGATGACAAAATATATACGCAATGAGTACAAAATATATTAACAAATGACAAAGTGGACATGCACTGTAAAACTGTTTAGCATTGTTACCTGAATTAGACATATGAAGGAGAGAAATAAAGTGCACAAGCACTGTAGAAGTCTTTAGCATATTTACATGAACTGAATACATTAAGAAATGAAATAAAGTGCACATGCACTGTATAAGTCTTCACCATTTTACAAGAATTGAAACATATTGAGAAATGAAATTGCACATGCACTGTATAAGTCTTTACCATTTTACATGAATTTAAACACATTGAGAAATGAAATACAGTGCATATGCACTGTATATATCTTTATCATTTTACAACAATTGAAACATATTGAAAAATGAAATAAAGTGCATACGCACTGTATATGTCTTTACCATTTTACAAGAATTTAAACATATTGAGAAAAGAAATAAAGTGCACATGCACTATATAAGTCTTTACCATTTTACAAGAATTTAAACATATTGCGTAATGGAATAAAGTGCACATGCACTGTAAAAGTCTATACCAATTTACAAGAATTGAAACATATTGAGAAACGAAATAAAGTGCACATCCACTGTATAAGTCTTTACCATTTTACAAGAATTTAAACATATTGAGAAATGAAATAAAGTGCATACACACTGTATATGTCTTTATCATTTTACAAGAATTTAAACATATTGAGAAACGAAATAAAGTGCATGGAAACTGTATATGTCTTAATCATTTTACAAGAATTTAGACATACTGAGAATTGAAATAAAGCGCATACACGCTGTATATATCTTTACCATTTTACAAGAAGTTAAACATATTGAGAAATGAAATAAAGTGCATACGCACTGTATATGTCTTTACCATTTTACAAGAATTTAAACATATTGAGAAAAGAAATAAAGTGCACATGCACTAATATAAGTCTTTACCATTTTACAAGAATTTTAACATATTGCGTAATGAAATAAAGTGCACATGCACTGTAAACGTCTTTACCAATTTACAAGAATTGAAACATATTGAGAAATGAAATAAAGTGCACATCCACTGTATAAGTCTTTACCATTTTACAAGAATTTAAACATATTGAGAAATGAAAAAGTGCATACGCACTGTATATGTCTTTATCATTTTACAAGAATTTAAACATATTGAGAAATGAAATAAAGTGCATACAAACTGTATATGTCTTTATCATTTCACAAGAATTTAGACATACTGAGAATTGAAATAAAGCACTTAAACACTGTATATGTCTTTACCGTTTTACAAGAATTTAAACATATTGAGAAATGAAATAAAGTGCATACACACTGTATATGTGTTTACCATTTTACAAGAATTTAAACATACTGAGAAAAGAAATAAGGTGCACATGCACTAATATAAGCCTTTACCATTTTACAAGAATTTAAACATATTGCGTAATGAAGTAAAGTGCACATGCACTGTAAAAGTCTTTACCAATTTACGAGAATTGAAACATATTGAGAAATGAAATACAGTGCACATCCACTGTATAAGTCTTTACCATTTTACAAGAACTAGGAAAGGAATGGGAAGGATAGCATCATGATTGTAGCACAGTGAGTTGCACATAGTAGCACTGAAAGTGCATATCTTTCTACAGAAGCACAACATCAAGTGAGACAATCTGAAGTTCTCTTCCTGAAGTATTTATCAGTGTAGCCAAGGCACTGAAATGTTGCATTAATATTCTGTTATCATTTTGGTGATACATTAGGTACAGCAAACAGTAGGACCATAATAACATCTCCATCGTTCAAGGTGGTGGACAGCTTGATATGTCAACACCACATTTTTGTAGAATCCATACTCTTACATCAACGTACAATTATTGCAAAACCAAATAAAGTGCTCCATGATCTTGAGGATGGACAGGACATACAGATATTGCAGTAATTGCTGGTAATTGTGTCAGAAAGTGAAGGATACATTAAGTCTCATGCTAGTCATCATTCAGAATTACACTAGTGTAACAACTGATTTGAATAATTATTGGCACTCATTGGCTAGTTACTAAACATTTCTGTAATATATATGGAGTATTACAGAACATTATTCATAAGTCATCTTATTACAATAATTATTGGCATAGCATTTATGCATAAGTCATCTCATTACAGTAATAATTGGTATAGCATTTCTCCATAAGTCATCTCATTACAGTAATTATTGGCATAGCATTTATGCATAAGTCATCTCATTACAGTACATTACAGTAATTATTGGCATTCAATTATGCAGTGTCACAAAACATCATTCATAAGTCATCTCATTACAGTAATCATTGGCATATAAGTCATCTCATTACAGTAATCATTGGCATAGCATTTATGCATTATTACAAAACATCATTGAGTATTACTCAGAAGTCATCATTCAAATCAAGAGTTATTGCATGTAGCATCAAGCTGTTAGTGTTTATATATGATACCATACAAATGCTATAAGACATATTTAAAATGTAACATCTTGTAACTATTACTCAAGGTCTGTAGTTCAATAATATGTAGATATAATGGATTCAATACATCAGAGAAATATGCATTTTATTTAGGACTAGAAATATACCTTATACTGGTAGCATTATTTAGTTGTATACTGGTAATAATTGGGATTGGTAATATTTATTTGTGCTAGCAATGCATTGCGTTGGGATCAATAATTAATTGCTGGATCATGAAAATATTTGCTTTTGACGTATTGCTGGAAATAAGGATTAATAATGTCATTCATCATGAGTCAGCTGTAGCAAGGTTATAAAACAAGTAGAGTATATGTGATCACATTCATAAATTATAGACACAAATGGCTAAAAAATATGCAAGTACTAGAACAGGCTTAGTAACTAACTGCTTATAGCATATTAATATCATGAAAAGCTTCTCCTGTAAAAAATACAAATTGGATTATTGACCTGAAAGAAAAAAATGTAAATTATGCTGAAAAGTAGTAAACTTCAAATTAACAGGTAATGAAATGTGTACGTAATATGTATGTACTCTAGCTGTCTTTCCCAAAACATTCAGTCATTATACTATGTGACATAAGACATACTGTCAAAAGGAACTGCAACAAATACTTAAATAACTACATAGCATTTCTTAACAAATGGAAAATATATAAACTCCATCATTATCATCATCTGCAAAGAAAAACTTCATTATTCATATTACCATATTCTTCATACAACTATTCATCATCATTTATTATCATCTGCACAAAATAGACACTTCAATATTCATTATTCATATTCATATTACCATTCTCCTCATACGACTATTCATTATCATTCATTACTTCATATATTATAGAATTTCTTACTTCTAGCATATGTCATCACTAAAATTAACAAGTGGAGTTCAGTCTGACAGCCTGCATTAATCGCCTTGTATTCTGAAAGAAAAATAATTAGTTAAGACTGCTATCATACGGTGTGTATAGTATATTCTTGTTAACGCTTGTTAATTCTGATCCATTTACTCTTCATGACAAGGTATTGCATTTTCTTTCTTCCATTCTGATGGTAAAATTTCCATTTCATAGTAAACCACTGTGGTTGTAAAATGTATTTCTTTTACATGGTATTTCTTTTACATAGTACGGCTTTCTGAAAATGATGAATAAGGATTAATATCTTGCATTTAAATCATAAACCCATTAAATAAAATCTTGTTTCTAGTGAAGCTTACAGCATAGCATGACAGAAAACGTATTAGGTCAAAATCATTGACAATTTTCAAGTGCAAAAAAGTACACACAGTATCATATTGCAGTAGCAAAAAAAATCTAGACTAGTCAAAATATAGTGATATCATAAGAAAAAAATGTCAAAGTCAACTGGTGTTTGTTATATCATCCATACAATATTTATTGTTCCACAGATGAATAAATAAATAAATAAAAATAAATAAAAAATAAATAAATTTCATTGTGCATACAGACAAAAATTCTACTTTCGATAGCAAAACAATCATGTTGTTGTTATTGCGGTCTTCAGTCCTGAGACTGGTTTGATGCAGCTCTCCATGCTATTATATCATGTGCAAGTTTCTTCATCTCCCAGTACCTACTGCAACCTATATCCTTCTGAACCTGCTTAGTGTATTCATCTCTTGGTCTCCCTCTACGATTTTTACCCTCCTTGCTGCCCTGCAATACTAAAGTGGTGATCCCTTGATGGCTCAGAACATGTCCTACCAACCGATCCCTTCTTCTAGTCAAGTTGTGCCACAAACTCCTCTTCGTGTCCAAACTATTTATCGTCCATGTTTCGCTTCCATACATGGTTACAATCCATACAAATACTTGCAGAAACGATTTTCTGACACTTAAATCTATACTCGATGTTAACAAATTTCTCTTCTTCAGAAACACTTTCCTTGCCATTGCCAGTCTACATTTTATATCCTCTCTACTTTAACCATAATCAGTTATTTTTCTCCCCAAATAGCAAAACTCCTTTACTACTTTAAGTATCTCATTTCCTAATCTAATTCCCTCAGCATCACCTGACTTAATACGACTACATTCCATTATCCTCGTTTTGCTTTTGTTGATGTTCATCATATTTCCGCCTTTCAAGACACTGTCCGATCCGTTCAACTGCTCTTCCAAGTCCTTTGCTGTCTCTGACAGAATTACAATGTCATCGGTGAACCTCAAAGTTTTTATTTCTTCTCCATGGATTTTAATACCTACTCCGAATTTTTCTTTTGTTTCCTTTACTGCTTGTTCAGTATATAGATTGAATAACATCAGGGACAGGCTACAACCCTGTCTCAATCCCTTCCCAACCACTGCTTTCCTTTCATGTCCCTCGGCTCTTATAACTGCCATCTGCTTTCTGTACAAATTGTAAATAGCCTTTCGCTCCCTGTATTTTACCTCTGCCACCTTCAGAATTTGAAAGAGAGTATTCGAGTCAACATTGTCAAAAGCTTTCTCTAAGTCTACAAATGCTAGAAACGTAGGTTTGCCTTTCCTTAATCTTTCTTCTAAGATAAGTCGTAAGGTCAGTATTGCTTCACGTGTCCCAGTATTTCTACGGGATCCAAACTGATCTTCCCCGAGGTCGGCTTCTACCAGTTTTTCCATTTGTCTGTAAATAATTCGCGTTAGTATTTTGCAGCTGTGACTTATTAAACTGATAGTTCGGTAATTTTACACCTGTCAACACCTGCTTTCTTTGGGACTGTAATTATTATATTCTTCTTGAAGTCTGAGGGTATTTCGCCAGTCTCATACGTCTTGCTCACCAGATGGCAGAGTTTTGTCAGGACTGGCTGTCCCAAGGCTGTCAGTAGTTCTAATGGAACGTTGTCTACTCCCGGGACCTTGCTTCGACTCAGGTCTTTCAGTGCTCTGCCCAACTCTTCTCGCAGTATCATATCTCCCATTTAATCTTCATCTACATCCTCTTCCATTTCCATAATATTGTCCTCTAGTACATCGCCCTTGTATAGCCCCTCTATATACTCTTCCACCTTTCTGCTTTCCCTTCTTTGGTTAGAACTGGGTTTCCATCTGAGATCATGATATTCATACAACTGGTTCTCTTTTATCCAAAGGCCTCTTTAATTTTCCTGTAGGCAGTATCTATCTTACCCCTAGTGAGATAACCCTCTACATCCTTACATTTGTCCTCTAGCCATCCCTGCTTAGCCATTTTGCACTTCCTGTCGATCTTATTATTGAGAGCTTTGTATTCCTTTTTGCCTGCTACATTTACTGCATTTTTAAATTTTCTCCTTTCATCAATTAAATTCAATATTTCTTCTGTTAGCCAAGGATTTCTACTAGCCCTCGTCTTTTTACCTACTTGATCCTCTGCTAGTTTCACTACTTCATCCCTCAGAGCTACCCATTCTCCTTCTACTGTATTTCTTTCCACAATTCCTGTCAATTGTTCCCTTATGCTCTCGGTGAAACTCTGTGCAACCTCTGGTTTAGTCCGTTTATAAAGGTCCCATCTCCTTAAATTCCCACCTTTTTGCAGTTTCTTCAGTTTTAATCTACAGTTCATATCCAATAGATTGTCGTCAGAGTCCACATTTGCCCCTGAAAATGTCTTACAATTTAAAACCTGGTTCCTAAATCTCTGTCTTACCATTATATGATGTACCTGATACCTTCTAGTACCATCTTGGTGATTAAATCGCTTCAAAGAGCCACTAGGCTGTTAGCTCACGGGAGTCCATGCAAGCCGTCGGTAAGAAACGAACTCCAGAGAAATTCAATGAGCGTCCGGAATTGGTATTCGCACGCCCATGGCACACGCTAGTCACGTTCAGACTTAATTTTAATTGTTCAGAGAGACAGATCTTGTTTCTTGCTCACTGTACGGTGTTAGTATTTCACTTGTCTCCATCTATCACGATAAGGTACTGACTTCGATAATTTCCCACTAGTTTAAAATTGCTTAAAATACTCTGGTGAATAACGAGTTTTGTTCTGTTCTCATATATTGCGAACTTGTACGTCACATGGTCTCTTGATAATCAGGAATTTCACTAAAGTATTTTGAATTTATTTTCCTCCCTCAGTCATTTATGAAATCTGTGCAGTATTTGGGTTACACGTAGACTCTTACGTTCATTCTTGAAAACGTATTCGATTTGCGTACGAACTTTACAGTGCATTCTGCCATCAGCGGAATTATTAATCAAAGTGAAAACACCCTTGTCAGCACTAATATTTTGAATTCTTTGCGTGCTATTACAGCCTGTAAGGTATGTCGCGGTGTTGAGACTATGAAACATCGTCCTGTTCTGGATCATGTTCGACGTGACATTTAGCATATTTCAAACAATACTTGTATTCGTTTCAGTTCGAAGAACAGGTAGATGGCCTTAAACGTATGTGTTAACAGTCTATTTTTACGTCTAAGTATACACTACTGGCCATTAAAATTGCTACACCAAGAAGAAATGCAGATGATAAACGGGTACTCATTGGACAAATATATTATACTAGAAATGACATGTGATTACATTTTCACGCAATTTGGGTGCATAGATCCTGAGAAATCAGTACCCAGAAGAACCATCTCTGGCCGTAATAACGGCATTGATACGCCTGGGCATAGAGTCAAACAGAGATTGGATGGCGTGTACAGGTACAGCTGCCCATGCAGCTTCAAGACGATACCACAGTTCGTCAAGAGTAGTGACTGGCGTATTGTGACGAGCCAATTGCTCGGCCACCATTGACCAGACGTTTTCAATTGGTGAGAGATCTGGAGAATGTGCTGGCCAGGGCAGCAGTCGAACATTTTCTGTATCCAGAAAGGCCCGTAACGGAAATGCAGCATGCGGTCGTGCATTATCCTGCTGAAATGTAGGATTTCGCAGGGATCGAATGATGGGTAGAGACACGGGTCGTAACACATCTGAAATGTGACGTCCACTGATCAAAGTGCCGTCAATGCTAACAAGAGGTGACCGAGACGTGTAACCAATGGCACCCCATTACATCACGCTGGGTGACACGCCAGTATGGCGATGACGAATACACGCTTCCAATGTGCATTCACCGCGATGTCGCCAAACACGGATGCGACCATCATGATGCTGTAAACAGAACCTGGATTCATCCGAAAAAATGACGTTTTGCCATTAGTGCACCCAGGTTCGTCGTTGAGTACACCATCGCAAGCGCTCCTGTCTGTGATGCAGCGTCAAGGGTAACCGCAGCCATGTTCTCCGAGCTGATAGTTCGTGCTGCTGCAAACGTCGTCGAACCGTTCGTGCAGATGGTTGTTGTCTTGCAAACGTCCCGATCTGTTGACTCAGGGATCGAGACGTAGCTGCACGATCCGTTACAGTCATGCGCATAAGATGCCTGTCATCTCGACTGCTAGTGATACGAGGCCGTTGGAATCCAGCACGGCGTTCCGTATTAACCTCCTGAACCCACCGATTCCATATTCTGCTAACAGTCATTGGATCTCGACCAAGGCGAGCAGCAATGTCGCGATACGATAAACCGCAATCGCGATAGGCTACAATCCGATCTTTATCAAAGTCGGAAATGTGATGGTACGCTTTTCTCCTTCTTATACGAGGCATCGCAACAACGTTTCACCAGGCAACGCCGGTCAACTGCTGTTCGTGCATGAGAAATCGGTTGGAAACTTTCCTCATGTCAGCACGTTGTAAGTGTCGTCATCGGCGCCAAACTTGTGTGAATGCTCTGGAAAGCTAATCATTTGCATATCACAGCATCTTCTTCCCGTTGATTAAATGGCGCATCTGTAGCGCGTCGTCTTCGTGGTGTAGCAATTTTAATGGCCAGTAGTGTACATATATACCCCTACAAATCACTTTACAGTGCTTGGTGGAGAGTATTTCGTACCATTATAGTCAATTTTCTTTTCAGTTACATTCGAGTATTGAGCGAGGGTAAAATACTGTATACAGAGATCTGCAAGCGCCTTCGTCTCTTATTCTCTTGACCACTACGAGAGATATCATTGGTTGAATCTTAATAGTCGTAACACTTTGTTCGAACACAGATTCTCTAAATTCACCCAACAGCGTTTCGCAAGAGCTACGTCGACGGAAGGACTAGTGAACTCGGCAGTGCTTCGAAACTTCTAAATATGGGAATTGAATATAGTTCTAACCTCCTCCTCCTCCATCTCTCTGTAAATCATCTTCTCCTCACTTTCTCTGTCTGTCTCCTCTTCCTGCTCCTCCTCCTCAGCCTGTCTGTCCATTTCCTCCATTCCCCTCTCTATGTCCATTTCCGCATCTTCCCTCTGTTTCCTTTTTTCCGCTCTCTCTTACCTTGAGCCTTTTTTGTTGTTATTATCAACGAAAATCTAATTGCGAACTGAAGTCGTCTGAAATGAGTAAGTCAGTTGGCATCATTCGTGTATGAGAGACCTCTGCTACCGCCGGATTTGTGAATAGAGCGAGGTAGCGTTGTGGCTAGCACACTGGAATCCCATTCAGGAGGAAGACGGTTCAGATCGGCGTCCTACCATCCTGATTTACGTTTCCTACGATTTCAGTAAATCGCTCCAGGCAAATGTCAGGATCATTTCTTCCCCATCCTTGAGATGTCCCTAAATCGCTTCATGCAAATATCAGGATGACTCCTTCCCCATCCCTGAAATATCCCGAGCGTGTGCTCTGCCTCTAATGGCCAGATATCGATGAGGTGTTAAACACTAATCTTGCCCGCTTGTATCTGTGAGACTTGTAGAGACTAGTAAAAACTATGGAGATGGTGGTATCAGCCCACTTTCGATATCAAATTGATATGAAAATTAGTGACATTGTAATTCTGTCAGAGACAGCAAAGGACTTGGAAGAGCAGTTGAACGGAATGGGTAGTGTCTTGAAAGGAGAATATAAGATGAACATCAACAAAAGCAAAACGAGAATAATGGAATGTAGTCGAATTAAGTCGGGTGATGCTGAGGGAATTAGATTAGGAAATGAGACACTTAAAGTAGTAAAAGGGTTTTGCTATTTGGGGAGCAAAATAACTGATGATGGTCGAAGTAGAGAGGGCAAGGAAAACCTTTCTGAAGAAGAGAAATTTGTGAACATCGAGTATAGATTTAAGTGTCAGGAAGTCGTTTCTGAAAGTATTTGTATGGAGTGTAGCCATGTATGGAAGTGAAACAAGGACGATGAATAGTTTAGACAAGAAGAGAACAGAAGCTTTTGAAATGTGGTGCTACAGAAGAATGCTGAATATTAGATGGGTAGATCACATAACTAATGAAGAGGTATTGAATAGAATTGGCGAGAAGAGAAATTTGTGGCACAACTTGACTAGAAGAAGGGATCGGTTGGTAGGACATGTTCTGAGGCATAAAGGGATCACCAATTTAGTGTTGGAGGGCAGCGTGGAGGGTAAAAATCGTAGAGGGAGGCCAAGAGATGAATACACCAAGCAGATTTAGAAGGATGTAGGTTGCAGTAGGTACTGGGAGATGAAGAAGCTTGCACAGGATAGAATAGCATGGAGAGCTGCATGAAACATGTCTCAGGACTGACGACCACAACAACAACAACAACAATGAAAATTTGTTGAATTGATCAATTAATTAATTGTTGTAGACGTTGCTACGGATCAAGAGGAGAATGAGAATCTAGCAGGGGTATGCGTCATCACTTCCATGGTATGAACTTTTTATTTACTTTTTTTTCGTAGTTACGTATCAAATGCGCACCCGAGCGACATGCAACACCACGCAAAGTGCCGCTCGTTGCCATGTGAGAGGCGACAGAAGCAGCCGTTGCATCGTCGGCCCCGCACCATCCCATACCCTCTGGCGTCCCTGGTTGGTTCAGTCAGAGCACCGGTCTCCCACCCTCCAACAGGCAGCAGCATCAATGAGCGCCCTCTCCACAACCTCCTCTCCCGTAGGAGCTCACTGCCGTTACCTGTTCGTACTCCGGCTCCGGATGTTCGCCCTCGCTGGCGACGAAAGATACGTCTGCCCGGCCCGTATCCCTCACCCCATAAGGCGCCTCTTCCCCAACACCATCATCCACCGCGTGGATGCAGTCGTCTCCTAATTATAGTGCTAATGATAATGGCTAGCAGCAATGCTCTGTCCCTTTCGATAGTGAAGGACATCAGATTAGCGGCGTCATGAGCCCTGTAGAATACTCAGCGGTTCCTAGGGCCTTTGAGGGTGTAAGGTGGCTATAATTTCGCACCTTACAAGCACTCATCTACATACATTGCCGTGAACTACAACCACAGTTAGATATCATTTGATAGGTTGTAAATCATATATATGAATGTTTAAAGGAGACTGACATTGTCACAGATGCCTTCTAAATGATTGTTAGCGCTTATTACATGAATGGTGACGGAGTGTCTGTATTATAAAAACGGCGTAATGAATGATAGCCTATGATAGTAGAGGCTGGAACACCAGTGGAGATGAAACGGCAGGTAGAACTCAAGCTCTGGGTGGAAGGCCCGCACAGATGTTGGTCCTGCTTAAACACAGAAAGTAGCTAGACGGACGTCGTGGCACCTGAGCTCTGGAGCACAATAGGGTGATGCGCGGCAGCTATTGTAGTAGGGCCGGAAGGATAACCCGATAATACTTCTGAACTCTGCAAATTTTGGACGCAGGTGAGAGGAACGAAGAAGCGGCACCTCGGAAACCACGCAGGCGGGGTTATTTCCGAGGATTTATTCAGAAGTGTACCATTCCAAGAGTACAGGTTTTTCCTCTCAAGCTTTCCGCGCTGGACGACAAAAGACTAAAATATGGTTGGTCGGCGTTCGGAAGAATATTTAGAGAGGGAGAATATTCCGTGGTTTCGGAAATATGATTCGTTTTCAGAATTACGATGGTGGGGAGCGGAGCCTTGCTGGGAAGCCAGTGGTGGAGAGACGTGATTTTCCGTTGTGAGCGCCCGAGTGTGACGGTCGCTCGATATCAGCTTTGTTGGTACAGATGGACTTGCTGTCTTTGCTCTCAGGAGAGCGTAGGAGGCCTTCTGTCGTCCTAGTGTTTCAAAGAGTTTATTTGTGGCTGGAGTTCTTCCATCGTCACAGACGAGTACGAGAACCATCACTTCGACGCACAGAACGCAGCACATACGGTGATACCGCAAACTGCTTATGAGGGCTATAAAAGCTAAACAGCTGTGATCACATTAGTTTATTTCCACTGAGGTTCCACACCACGGTAGATCATCTTTGAAAGTGTGTCTTCTAGTGTTTGGTTCGTAGATGATGTCAGTCATTTCGCGTTATTGAAATTAGATCGCGCAGTCATAATAAGCGGCAGAGTCGGTCAATTGATTAGTAATTTTACTTAGAAAATGTAAACTTTGTAATATAAAGGTTTTTTAATCTACAATAAATATATAAGCAGGAACAACGTTTATCATTTGGTAGTGTTAGTTGCCTTAATCATTCATTTATGTTTAGGTTGTAATTTATATGTTAAAGTCCATTAAGAGATCCTAAGGTCTGCTTCAGGGGGTAGTCATACAGGGCCAAATCTTCATTTTAGCGTTTATTATTTTCCGTTGCGTACATTTATTTTTACACTTGGCTTGAATAGCATCTTGGAAGAAGCGTATCTCGTTTACTAGAATGAGAACACGGCTGGGAGTTATTGCGATCCAGTCAGGTTTCTAGAAGCATGCCTCCCAGTGCTGGATGCACAGCTCCTCGAAGCCCTAGATGATCTGAGATGTAATTCCATTAAATGTAACGCAGACTCTGCTGCGAGTTGACTCACCTCCCCAAACAGCAGGGTGCTGCTGAGGAGAAAAGCATGCACTACATCTGGGGTCATATGGCGTTATGTATTGAAGTACATCAATCGCTGAGTGGTACTATGACCTTGGGTGCTACACTAGCCTGGTTTACTGTGACGGAAATAAGATGACCAGCTAAAGCACTCAGCCAAATGCTACACATCGGCATCCCTCTACATGCCTTTGAGCCGTTAAATGGAGGGTCCAGTTACATCAAACTTCCTGAGGATATAAAGAACACGCGGGGTTGTATTAACGCTCAAAATCAACAGGATAACGTTTGTTTTGCATGGTCAGTCCTGGCTTTCGAAAGAAATTACACAAAACATCCGCAGCGCACATGTCGATACGGAATAGGTTTTAACATTCGAGGATGTTGTAGCTTTGACGGTATCGAGTTCCCCACAAAGATTAAAGACATACCAAAATTTGAGTCAAAAAATCCCGTAATATCAGTTCACGTTTATGGCTTGAAGAAGAAGCGGAAAAGCAAGCCAGATGAGCAGGACAAGCATACTGTAATTGGCCCACTCCATTTTTCGAAATATGCAGGTGAGCGTGATTTTCAAGTAAACTGCTTCTCTTCTCTGAAGGTGATAATCAGCTTTACCTGTGGATCAAAAACATGTCCCACCTTCTTTACAGCCAATTTTCGAATCATAAACATAAAAAATGCATTTGCCTCACGTGTCTAAATACCTTTTCAGAAGAGAAGTATTTAAAAAGACATCTGGAGGACTGAGAATCCAAGGAACCGGTACTTGTGCCTACAGAAGAAAACCACGAGGAACGATGTCCGCTTGTTGCAAACTTTGAATGTCTCCTTGCCCGTCTCACCCACTGTTGAGGGGAATCCCTTAGACTCACGTACCATCTTCACGCAAAAACACGTACGATGTTGCATGTTCACATGATACAAGTCTAACCACTATTAATTTTATGTTGGGGATAGTGCTGTGGTTTGGTTGCTCACAGCTTGAAAAACTCTCATGGGATGTTGATAGGCTTCACCAACATCCCCACGACCGAATCCTAGGACGATAAAAAATCATACAGTGATGTGGGTAACTGTCATGTCTGTGGGCTGCCGTTAGACAGAACAGCTGAAATCCTCCGTAGAGATCACTGTCATCTTACAGGGAAGTTCCGTGGTGCAGCTCACAACGCATGCAATTTGAAGTATCAGTTACCACAGCACATACCCGTTTTCTTCCATAATTTAAGTGGGTATGACGCTCACTTTCTAGTTGAGCAATTGGCTGATTGGACTGGGAGAAAAATCAGGTCAGTGTCCTGTCTGAGAGTGTTGAGAAATATTTTTCATTCTCCAAGCGAATGACGCCAAAAATAATGCTCCGCTTGCTTAACACGTTACGTTTTATTCAGGCGCTACTTCAGAAACTTACTGAAACTCCACCTTGGGAGGATATGCATATCATCTGATCTGGATACCCCGATGAGGAAAAGTGTCAGCTTGTGACTAGGACAGGAGTTTTCCCTTATGAGTATGTGGATAGTAAGGCGAAACTCCACGAAACCAGGCTACCCTACATGTTTGCATTTACCAGTACTCTCGCAGGCGATGCAATAACTAGGGTAGATTATAAGTATTCTGTTAATGTCTGGCGAGAATTCAGCATTCCCAATTTGGGTAAATACGCAAGACTCTGCATGGACAAGGAAAATTAAAAAGTGGTTGAAATGGTTATGAGCACTATGGGACTTAACTTCTGAGGTCATCAGTCCCCTAGAAATTAGAACTACTGAAACCTAACTAACCTAAGGACATCACACACATCCATGCCCGAGGCAGGATTCGAACCTGCGGCCGCACGATTCCAGACTGTAGCGCCTAGGACCGCTCGGCCACCCCAGCCGGCTCTACATGGACACCCACGTGCACTTGCTTGCAGCTGTTTCTCAAAAGTTCCGGAGTGTATGCATGACCATGTACTCTCTGGACCCCACCTTTTGTTACACGGCACCTGGGTTGCTCTCGGGCGCAACACTTAAGAAAACGAGGCACACCATCGAAATTTTCACTGATGCTGATATGCTTATCAGTGTGTCCATAGACACCCCAAGGCAAATAATCCACGTATGGAAGCGGGGTTCAAAGCACCCCTCGATTCAAGTTATATTCTGTATTTGGATGTAAGCGCCATTATGCAGCCATGGCCTGTGGTTGGGTTTCAATGGGTGCCCGAAAACGAATTAAAGGGATTAGGGGAAAAATATTGGCTCTGGCGGTTGATTGTGATGTAGGGTAAGTGGTGGAGGCAGACTTCATATACCCTGTTAGTATGTATGAAATGACAAGCGACTTGTCTTTATCTTCTACAATCTCCACGAGGAAGCACTATCCCTAAACTGATGACCGCTGTTGGACACAAGCAGAGGTACATATTTCATTATAGTAATCTCCAGCAGTGCCTCAGCTTAGGGATGGATCTAGGCAGAATCACCTGGGCTATCTCCTTCAGGTAGTCCCCCTGATTGAATGAAGCAGAGGTACATATTTCATTATAGTAATCTCCAGCAGTGCCTCAGCTTAGCGATGGATCTAGGTAGAATCACCTCGGCTATCTCCTTCAGGTAGTCCCCCTGATTGAATGAGTATATTGAATTAACGTGGACGCGACTGGTGATTTCGAAAAAGATTTTTAGAAACTAATGAATAATACCATTTTCGGTAAAACAATGTAGACTGTAGGAAATGAAAGCGATATTTTTATTAGCATTGGGATAGGCCATGAGCGTAAGAAAGTGCATCGCCACACAAAATTTTAAGTGGGTCACTATTTTCAATACATCAGGGCACGCAGCCAATAATCAGTATGGTATTGTTTCTCAGAACGAGAAGGTTATCGGCTTAATGAAAGATGAGGCGAATGGATTGCCAATTGTGGAGTTGTGGATCTAAGATCCAAAGTGTATGCATATTGTACAATAGGTGGAGCTAAGGGGTTCGAGTCCCAAAAAGGGCTCCAACATTTTGAATAACCCGATAGTTCCAGGGTGGGGAGTGAGGTGGGACGTCTGCAGAGCCGTGGGACAAGGAAATTCACAGGAAAATTCGAAATTCCCACCAAAATTCGACATTCCCACCAATGTTCCAAATTACTGCCAAATTTCAAAATTCCCGCCAGGGAGTAGGTGGGGGATGGGGAGGGGAAGGAGTGGGGAGGGAAATGGGGCGGGGACCCACCTGCAGGCTGAGGAAAACACATGACGTCATTCAGGTCGTGAGGATGGGTGGGGGTGGGGGTGGGGGTTGGGGATGGGAGTAATTAATTAATCAATATAATTAATTTTCTTATCATTTTGATGTTAAAAGTGGGTTGATAATGCCAGTATTTCGCATAGTTTTAAGCTACAAACGCGTAGAATTACGAAGTTTTAGATGATTGATATTCCACAGTAGGATTCCAGCCGTATTCTGATAAGCCATAAATACAATTTCCTGTTTTCTATCAAAACCGACTGCGAAGAAGAAAACAAACAACACATAGTTCTGTGTACAATTTTTGTTTAAAATCATATATAAGAAGAAAGAATACAATGGATGTTAGGCAAACCTTGTAACTCCAATTTGTTAAATTTCGCAGGTGAAGCAAAAATACTATAAAGTGATGTAGAAATTTGCTATATATCTCGCTGTTCTGATTTTCATAGAGACGTGAAAAAGGAGGGGTGAAATGTGGGTAGGAGTAGCTGTGACAGCCTTCTCATCACGTGACATGTCCACAGTGACGTAGTACAGAACTGTGGTGAAATCGGGTGCCTATGTGGCATCATGAACTAACTATAGACCTGTGCTCATTTTTTCGCCTGTGTCGACACCTTGATGTTCGAAGCGTTGAAACTTTTGCACAATCACAAAGGAAGGTTGTAGGCATCTTTGAGCCCAATTTCAAACCTATGCATGCCAGCCCTATGCTTCCTTATAAAGAACCCAAGTACTGGAACAGTACTCTAGAAACGATCACATTTCAGCATGCCATTGTGAGATGCAAATGTATTTCACGTGTCTCACTCTTATACCATTTACGTTACCTACTGGAGCTCTAACGAAATTACGTAGTTCAGAAAATTTTTTGTAGCAGTCCTCATACCATTGTGGTACACGGATAAAAATGAAAGAAGCGTGACAAGAAAAACTTTTCCCGAAACAAGGAAACAGAAATAAATAAAAACGTAGCCGGGGATCAGGAAGAGGGAATGAAAAAAGGTCTCTCTCGCGAGTCACAATTTCACGCCATGTAGGCAGGCGTTTCGGCAGTAATCCCCGGATCAGGCGGGATCAGAATGAGTCCAGCAGGGTCGGCGAGTGTCTGGCTGGCCACTTCGCGGCCCGACAAGCCGCATGCATAAACATGAGCGCTGCTGAATTTTTCCAGGCTACGCATTCCTCTCCAGCAGGCGGCGACGAAGCGCCACTCTTATGCTTTCCTCTCCACACGAGTCGGCGAGGGAGCTTCACTCTCGCCGAATGCTAAAGAGCTCTAGGGTTTCCTGTCCTCTTCAACCGCCTTTCAATAACAGTATTTCACTTACTGTAGCGGAAATATTCGAAGAAGAAATTCATTAAAAATTTGGCGTATTGTGGTCGGTTCTTAAACGCACAGGCAAATGGTTGTAGCAGATACTGATCTATCAACTTTTTAAACTGGCCGGTCGCGGTGGTCTAGCGGTTCTAGGCGCTCAGTCCGGAACCGCGCGACTGCTACGGTCGCAGGTTCGAATCCTGCCTCGGGCATGGATGTGTGTGATGTCCTTAGGTTAGTTAGGTTTAAGTAGTTCTAAGTTCTAGGGGACTGATGACCACAGATGTTAAGCCCCATAGTGCTCAGAGCCATTTGAACCATTTTTAAACTGTTCAGTGATATGAAATTGAAGGAGCTTATTAACAACATAATTTGCATACATTTTCGTTCACATTTCTGGACCGAGATCTAATTGAGTTTTATAGGTTTGTGACTACCTCAGGTTATACTGGTATAGTACTCCAACTTTTCAGCGTCTCTTTCCAGATGCCTTTTCTAGCGTCGTCGAGCTTGTTACAGATCTGCAGCCAATCAGATTTTTGTTTGTTTTCCTGCGCATAATAACGCATAACAAAGCAGTAAAAAAAAATGGTTGAAATGGCTCTGAGCACTATGGGACTTATCTTACTAGAACTTAGAACTACTTAAACCTAACTAACCTAAGGACATCACACACATCCATGCCCGAGGCAGGATTCTAACCTGCGACCGTAGCGGTCGCGTGGTTCCAGACTGTAGCGCCTAGAACCGCTCGGCCACTCCGGCCGGCTAACAAAGCAGTAATCCAGTTCTTAGAGACAGGGTACGCGCTCCATCCGCATCACGACAGGGTAAGAAATCGACAGTAATTTTTCCAAGCAATCCTTAACCTAAAATGACTAAGAGAAACAACAGTGAATCTGAATCCGAACAGCCGGCTCTTTTGGAAATTTGTGGCAAGTTCCTATGAGACCAAACTGCTGAGGTCATCGTCCCTAGGCTTACTCACTACTTAATCTAACTCGTGCTAAGGACAACACACACACCCATGTCCGAGGGAGGAGCCGCGCGAACGGTAACAAGGCGTCTCAGACCGCATGGCTACACCGCGCGGCCAAGCGTCTTCAGCTGCAGTGTTCACTGCCGTATCTGATAGGTAGGAGTGCTGTTGACCTATAGGCTGACAGTTGCTTACACATTCTTACATCTGCAACTGTACCTGCGATGACAAAAGTTATGGGATAGGGTTGGTTGGTTGATTTGGGGGAGAGAACCAAACAGCGAGATCATCGGTCCCATGGGATAGGGAAATACACGTATACAGATGGCGGTAGTGTCACGTACACAAGGTATAAAAGGGCAGTGCATTGGCGGAGCTGTCATTTGTACCCAGGTGATGTATGTGAAAAGGTGTCCGACGTGATTATCGCTGCACGACCGGAACTAACAGAATTTGAGGGCGGTTGGTAGTTGGACTAGACGCATGGGACATTCCATTTCGGAAATCGTTAGGGAATTCAATATTCTCAGATCTAAGCTGTCAAGAATGCGCCGAAGAATGTCAAAATCCAGGAATTACCTCTCATCACAGACAACGCAGTGGCGACGGCCTTAGCTTATAGGCCGAGAACAGTGGCGTTTGCGTCGAGTTGTCAGTGCTAAGAGACAAGCAAAACTGCTTGAAATATCGGCGAAAAGGGCTATGGCAGGAGACGACCGACACGAATGCCTTTGCTAGCAGCACGACATCTGTCTTACCATTATGTAATCTATACCTTCTAGTATCTCCAGGATTCTTCCATGTATGCAACCTTCTTTTATGATACTTGAACCAAGTGTTAGCTATGATTAAGTCATGCTCTGTGTAAAATTCTACCAGACGGCTTCCTCTTTCACTTCTTCACCCCAATCCATATTCACCTACTATGTTTCCTTCTCTCCCTTTTCCTACTCTCAAATTCCAGTCACCCATGACTATTAAATTTTCGTCTCCCTTCACTACCTGAATAATTTCTTTTATCTCATCATACATTTCATCAATTTCTTCATCATCCGCAGAGCTAGTCGGCATATAAACTTGTACTACTGTAGTAGACACAGGCTTTGTGTCTATCTTGGCCACAATAATGCGTTCACTATGCTGCTGGTAGTAGCTTATCCGCACTCCTATTTTTTATTCATTATTAAACCTACTCCTGCATTACCTTTTTTTGATTTTGTATTTATAACCCTGTATTCATCTGACCAAAAGTCTTGTTCCTCCTGCCAGCGAACTTCACTAATTCCCACTATATTTAACTTTAACCTATCCATTTCCCTTTTTAAATTTTCTAACCTACCTGCCCGATTAAGGGATCTGACATTCCACGCTCCGATCCGTAGAACGCCAGTTTTCTTTGTCCTGATAACGACGTCCTCTTGAGTAGTCCCCGCCCGGAGATCCGAATGGGGGACTATTTTACCTCCGGAATATTTTACCCAAGAGGACGCCATCATCATTTAACCATACAGTAAACCTGCATGCCCTCGGGAAAAATGACAGCTGTAGTTTCCCCTTGCTTTCAGCCGTTCTCAGTGCTAGCACAGCAAGGCCATTTTCCGTTGGTACCAAGAGCATAGGGACTGGACCCACTAGGAGTATGGTCGCGCGCGCTTCTCGGATGAGAGCAGATTTAGTCTGAAGCATGATTCTGGCCGTACCCATGTAATTCACCCAGTAGCATTGGTGAACGCGATAGTTTTGGTGGTCAAGGCTCAATGGTGTGGGGTGGCACAACGTTGCATGGGCATATTGACCCCCAAATCTTTGAAGACAGTACATTCACCAGTCACCGTTATTGTGATACTCCCTCCCCATGTGCGTCTTTTCTGGGATGAATTCGGCATTTTCATTTTTGTGGATGACAATACGCGACCGCATTGAAACCGCGGTTGGATGAGCAGCAGGAACGAAAGGGTATTCGTCGAATGGACTGGCCAGCTGTGCCCGCGACTTAAGTCACGTCAAGCACGTTTGAGATGCATTGAAGAGACGTACTGCAGCACATTCACAATCAACAAAGCGTATCCAGCAGGTATCAACCGCGCTGGTGGAATGGAATGCCCTACCGGAAGAACTCCTTACCAGTCTTGTGGCCAGTATGGTGTCACGTTGCAGAGCATGCGTTGCTGTCCGTACTGACCACACGGCCTGTTAACAACTATGTCCCGCCTTTTGTAACCTCCAGGGGAGCATCATAAATCACGGTGACTTTCATGTATTTGAAAAAAAGTGTGATTTCTGTTCGTCTCATTGCCTCCTCTATTGTACTGTAGCAGTTCTTTCTATGTATGGTTGTATTTTCATCGAGCTATGGAACTTGGCTGTGACACATCAAGACGTGGTTACCTTCATCTCTAAGTTTTGCACACCAGTGCATAATATATTTTTACATCGATATTATAATTTGCCCAACGGAGCTAAGTATCAAGGCATTTCAGGTTTGTGATAAGCTTTCCAATTAACAATAAATGGTGCAGTGAACGAATCCCAGATTAAAAGAAAAAAATGACTCAAGAAGATTCCAGTCTTTGTGAAAGAAGACAGTAAATGTATTACCTAGCATTCCATTGAAAACAGCATAATCGAAGTAGGCGTTACCTGTGATAGTGCCAGCGGTAGGGTACGAAAGCTAGTGTCAACCATTTTGTGAGATTACGGTCACTTGAAACATAAGCCAAAAAGTAGTAATGTTATATAACCTGATGTAGTCACAGACTTGGAGAACTCACTTCCATTTCAGTATCAAATGTACACACACTATCGTAAAATCGGCGCTGAATGTTCTGCGAAGATTCTCAAATTCCATCTTCAAGTTATACACATCGCAGATACAGTGAGTAGTGAGTCATAGCGCTCAACACATGAAAGAGAGAGATCTTTGGTGTTGATTTGTGGTGGGTCATTACGTGCAGTATCTATCAGATCTCATGAGATTCCTGTAGACTGTATGCTCCAGTGCCCATGCTAAAGAACGGCCATAAAATTTCTTAGGCGAGGTACTGCTGGAATTTGCAGAGTATTTTGCTGGCTTCTGGAAAACGTCTGTAGCCATCTATAAGACAGCACAGTGCGCTGACAGACTTATTCTTCCGAGAAACAAATATCTGACACCACCAA
The DNA here is from genome assembly GCF_021461385.2 of Schistocerca piceifrons. Taxonomy (NCBI): domain Eukaryota; kingdom Metazoa; phylum Arthropoda; class Insecta; order Orthoptera; family Acrididae; genus Schistocerca; species Schistocerca piceifrons. Next base: position 510,293,513 of record NC_060138.1, read on the forward strand.
CATGCACATAGCATCAGAAACGTATGGTCCACAGTAAAGTATTAGTGATGGAAACACATTGCCCTAAGACTGTTAAATCAACAGTAACGGAACAGGCACTGAATGGAGAAATGAAAAGGAAACATTGCAACCGGGAAACAATTGATTAAAGTCATTTCTTGAAAGGTACTATCATTTCCCATCGAGCGACTCCTTAAATCTGAATCTTTTTTACTTAATTAATTTGCATATTTTGCCTTAGAAAGATATTAATTATTAAGACAGTTTCAGCTACTAGTCAGAACAGACTCCACCGCTTACTTTATTGTTCGTGTTTGGATCTAACCCCATGCGAATTTGAAGTAACGGAAAATATCGGATAATTTGGTAGAAAATGGCTGTGTTGCGAGACCTAATGATGTGAGAGGAAATACACTTACTAGAGCTATCTCCTAGATAATACAAGTAGGCTGCTACTGTCTTCGTGTGCAGCACTTTCCCACACGCCATGCTTTGCTTCGTAAAGAAAAATTACGGTCTTTGAGATATCGGTTTTGTTTGTCAAAGATACCGCCAGAGCTACACGTATCATATTTCGACAAAGGCGAGTCTTTCTACGCTAAATATTAACCTCGTGCATCTGAGTGTTTTGTTTCCGTGTTGGTTTACGACGGGACCATTTAAAGTGCCATGCTCACAACTTCATGGGCTACCTCACGCGTAAGTAAGCAAACAACAACGCTTTCATTTATCTGTTGAATTTAGTAACCCCTTGTAAATCAAGCTATATTTACCAGCATCACTTCTAGCTTTATATAATGTCCAACATAAGGGTCATGTAAATATTCACCATATTGAATGATGAACTTGCAGTTCCTCGGACGGTGGACAATGGGGGTATCAAAATATTTAGAAACTGTAACGCGACTGGTTGCCATTTTATATCAGATTATCTGATATTTAATCACAGTTGCAGTATAAATCGTCCAAAATGGGTACGATAAGAATAATATTGGGATTAAACGTCTTGACGACGAGAGGATGAAACACAGTCTCGTACAGGATAAGGATCGAGATAAAAATCGGTCATGTGCTAGTCTAAGGAGCTGTCGTAACTTTTTCCTGGACTAAAGGCAGGGAAAGTTCGAAAAACAACAGGGTTATGCAACAATATGAAAATTCTGTGTGAAAAGAGTACCTGAACATGACTACAGACGCTAGCCAAGCTGGCAGCTGGCGTTGTTGTATTTGACCACGAACGGCACCTGTGCAAAGCCTGTAATTCATTCCAAGTGTCAGCTGTGATCAGAACAGTACTCTGTGTAATTTTAGGTGCATCATGTCGGACCTAAATGAGTTCTAACGTGCGAAAATTGTTGGAACTACTGTGATGGGTGATTCGGTAGCCAAGGTGTTTAGTGTTTCAAGAGGCATCGCATCTAAGATTTATACCGCATACAGGGAAAACGGAAAAATATCACTCGCTAAGTCTAAATGTGATCGAAAGTGTGTGATGAGTGATCGTGACAAACGGTTACTGGAGAGTATTGAGGGCGAAAAATAAGAGGACAACAGTCGTAAAAGTCGCTGTAGAACTGAATTGCCCACTCATGAGGCTGTCAGCACAGAAACAACACGAAGGGAGTTCCATAAGAAAGGAATTTCAGGACGAGATGGAGTTCCAAAACCACTCATAACTAACTCAAATTCCAGTAAAAGAAAACGTGGTGTCGAAGCCATAAAAACTTGGACTATGCAACATTGGAAGAAAGTCATTCGGTGAGGTGAGTCTTGTTGCACACTGCTTCCAAATTCTGGGTGAGTTTACGTCTAAAGACTGAAACATGGTGGGGGTTCGGTTATGATTTGGGAAGTCATAGCGTGGTATTCCATGCACCCCATGGTTACTCTGTAAGGTCATATTACCCCCAAGGATTATGTGATCATTACGGCTGATAGTAGTCATCTTTCGGTGCAACGTTTGTTCTCCTGTGGTGATGCTGTATTCCAAGACGACAGTCCCCTCCTCTATTCACACAGATCGCGTCGCCCGAGTCTGATTTTGTGAGCACGAGGATGAATTGTCGCATCTACCTTGGCCACCACAGTTACCAGATCTCGATGTAATTCAGACTTTATGGTCTGCTTTGGAGAAAAGGGTAAGTTATTGTTAACCACCTCCATCATCGTTAACTGGACGTGCCGTTATATGTAGAAAGAATGGTATAAGATGCCCTTGAAAACTATACAGGACTGTATTCATCCATTCCTAGACGACTGGCCGCTGTTTTGTATGCCAACGAATTTCCTGTATCTTATTACGCATGGTCATGTCTTGTGTTTGTGGTGTTTCCATGTATTTGTCCACCCACACTGTGTCTGGATTCCCACACGGATATTTGAACCCTGGTTATTGCGAATGAAAATACAGAGTGCTGACTCTTACGTTTTCGACAACCTTCTCCAGACGATCCTATTTTCAACTGTAAATATGAAGTTTCCTACTTTATTGCATATCAAGTACGTTCAGTTTTCAGAAATGGAAATGGAAATGAGCGTGTGGTATTGTTGGCCGGGAGGCCCCATCGGGGCAGTTTGGCCGCCGAGTGCAAGTCTCATTTCAGTCGACGCCACATTGGGTGACTTGCGCGCCGGTAATGAGGATGAAACGATGGTGAGGGCAACATCCAGTCCACGAGCGGAGAAAATCTCCAATCCGGCCGGGAATCTAACCCGGGCCCGCTGCATAGAAGGCAAGCACGTAAACACTCAGCTAAGCAGGCGCACAGTTTTCAGAAATTGCCTACATTCATTACACACATTTTGGGGCTAGTATAGGGATGATGTCGCTGCGAAAAAACTGCCAGCCGTACTGATAACCATCTGATGTCTTCACCTTCATAATAGGTTGGCAAGAAGCACATCATGAGACGGTTGGTGTCTGCAACAAACTCACTGGATTGTTTCCATCATCGATCACGTGACAGACACTTTCGACGGTCGCCTGGTTTTCTCCTCTTTTTACGCTCACAAGAATCTAAACTCAATCTTCACACCCAATCACGACACAGTCTCATTGTCTCCTCTACGGAAAATTCGCGGATTAGACCCATATTACTACTGTCATGTGCACTAAACAAAAGAAACACGACCATAAATTCACTTCTAGTGCGCGTTACGAATCAGATCATCTTTATGAACACTCGTCAGATTCATTCACAGTTTACATATTTGTCTTCATTGAATACTGGCATTTTCATTGAAAAACTGTGCATCTTGGAAACGCTACTGCCCAGTCACACATCCGGCTTACAACCAATGAACTGATGACGTGAGTGGCTACCCTATTTCCGGGTTCGAGGTTGACTTTGCGCATCATCACAAGTTCCCTATTGTGTGATACAGTTGATGGTTGTGCGAGATCACTCGAAACTAACGAAACAGGGCACTCACTTCAGTAATATAATTTACCACTGCAACAGACAAATCACACATGATCTGAAAGCAAATGGAGCGCTGTATCAAGAACGGTGGTCTTCAGCGGTCCCGTCAGACGTCCGTCTGTGTCAGGCTGTGACGAATGGCCCGTGATCTCTCCTTAGGCGGCGTCCTTTTTCGCAACTTACCCGCTGGGAAGACGTCACTGCAAGGCCCTTGAAGAGCACAGAAATCGAATCACAGTCCGTCGAGAGGCGGGCGGAAGTTGTATTGCGGGGGTAAGAGCGGAATGGCATCTCCTACTACAAGGGTCGTCTTTTAACTTGGACTCTTCCCTTCCCCTGGCCTTCTTTCTGAAAATGCTAGCGAGGATTTGGGTGAATGGAGGGTATCGAGCCACGACAAATCTTTAATTCAAAACAATTTTGACAGTTCTTTATTTGAATTTGTAATTTAAGAAACTTGACAAGTAATACCGAAAATTATGACACTTTAATCATTTACACAAAGTGCACAGGCTTGACCAAGCTGTTTTGAGAACTTGAAATCTATTAGAAGAACAGGAAAGACGATAATTTGAATATTTGTATACTTTCGAATTTAACAATAAAAATTCCATCATAGTACTTGGGAAGGAAGTTAAGCCTTCTCCTCCGCCCATAGCCACAAATAATTAGTCACAGTTCGACAATAGAACTAAAAGGGAGAAAGATTACCTCGTAGCTTATTAATTTTTAAGCAGCGCCGAGTAAAACCATCATGATACACAATCAACCAGTTAAAAACAGAGTAATAATCAGTATGTGACTACTCATAAACCCTGAGAGCAATAGCTCAAACCATTGAGAAACTGAAACTATCCTAGTTTAGTAGCAGAACTGTTAAAAGCATTTACAATAAAGCTAGTAAAACTAACTAACAGCTGAGTGTACGAAACTGTTTTATAAATCCTTTTTTTTGTTTAGCACAACAGGGAGCACAAAAGCTGTTCACTGGTCAATACACTGTTTACGCAAACATACTGTCTTAACTGACAAGTGAAATCCTTTTAATGGAACACCTTAAAACAATTGTATCAAGTAAAATGTGGCTTGGCTAAAGCAATGACCTTTAACTATACTATTAACACGTCGATGCATCGAACACATGGGGTGCTCACCTTTGTGAGTGCAGCGGCGCAACTCCTCCAATGTGTCTGCATTGGTTCCAACACTGCACATAATCAACGGCCATTGACCACCGCATCTGACATACTTGTTCCAACGCCAATCAAAATCGTCACTACGCCATTTGAGGATAGGGGTGGCGATTATCACTGGAACGGCGGTTTCTCAGTTATTACGGTTTTTCCACACCAGTTTTAACCTGAATGTTCAGAAATCCCGATTTTAGATATTTTATTCCTCTCACTTCCTGTAATAAACGCACACAGCCAAGAAAAGGTTGAAAATTTTTGACTCAGTTAGTTCCAAGATATCTAGAATCAAAATATGAAATTAAGTAGGCAAATAAAAGAAAACTTAATCCGTCCACCATTCGCTGCTATTCTCGAAAAGTAATAAGTGGTTGAATACTACAAAAAATCACCAATATTCTCCTGTCGATTGTAATAATTTCGAAACTCTGCTCAAATTTCATGTTCTAATTGGAGGTGGTACCACTAATTGGCCATCACGAATAGTCAGTACTAAAGGATGAAAACGGAGGTTTGTATTCCTCGTTAATTTCCTTATTTTCAAGGGTTACAAGCAGATAAGAACATATTGTGTAGAAAAAGGCAGCGGATCAACTACTCTCTACTTTTAATGTATACTCTGTACGAATTGTTGTTAAATTCTTAATTTATTATTATCACAATAATTTCCTTTGTCTTTTATTATTTCACTTAATGGATTCAATAACCAGCGAAAGAATAACGTTCTACGAGGCGGGTCGTAGAATGACAGAAGTTTGAACGTGGTAGAAGAGCTACAAAATCTGAAAACGGTAAATGCCAAGGCTCAATGTAGATATATAGTGTGCTCCTGAATGGAAATGGAAAGAAGGCAAGAATTTCTGGTCACAATGATGTAACGCAAATAGGAATCTTTATGAACAGGGAGGTAGGGCGGAGAGTGAGTTACCATGAACAGTTCAGTGATAGTGTTGGTCTCACTAGAACCGACAGAAAATCAACACAACGATAGTTCAGGTATGAATGCTGCCGCCGCAAGTAGAAGATGAAGCGACAGAGAAAGTATATAAGGAACTGATTATGTAGTACGTACAGGGAGATGAAAATATAATAGTCGTGGGGGATTGGAATGCGGTTGTAGGGGAAGCATAGACGAAAGAGTTATGGGAGAATATGGGATTCGTAGTAGGAATGAGAAAGGAGAAAGGTTAATCGAGTTCTGCAATAAATTTCAGCTAGTAATAGCGAATACTCTGTTCAAGAATCACAAGAGAAGGAGGTATACTTGGAAAAGGCTGGAAGATACAAGAAGATTTCCCGAAATCAGATATTGGCCTACAAGGCCTACCCATCAGCTGTTATAGATTCAGATCACAATTTGATGATGATGAAGAGTAGGTTGAAGCTTAAGAGATTATTCAAGAAGAATCAGTATGCAAAGAAATTGGATACGGAAGTACTAAGGAATGACGAGAGACACTTGAAGTTCTCTAAGGCTGTAGATACAGCAATGGGCAATATCTCAGTAGGCAATACAATTGAAGAGGAATGGACATCTCTAAAAGGGAAATCACAGAAGTTGGAAAGAAAAACACAGATACAAAGAAGGTAACTGCCAAGAAACCATAGGTAACAGAAGAAATACTTCAGCTGATCGATGAAAAAAGGAAGTACAAAAATGTTCAGGGGAATTCAGGAATACAGAAATACAAGTCGCTGAATTATGAAATAAACAGGGAGTGCAGGGAAGCTAATTTGAAATGGGTGCATGAAAAATATGAAGAAATCGAAAAATAAATGACTCTCAGGAGGAGTGACTCAGCATATAGGAGAGTCAAAGCGATCTTCGGTGAAATTAAAAGGAAGGGTGGTTGCATTAAGAGTCAAACTGGAATTCCACTGTTAAATACAGAGGAGAGAGAGAGGATAGGTAGAAAGAGTGCATTGAAGGCCCCTTTGAGGGGGCAGACTTGTCTGATGACGTGATAGAAGAAGATACAGCATTAGAATCAGAATTTAAAACAACTGTGGAAGACTTAAAATCGGATAAGGAAGAAGTGATGGATAACATTTCATCAGAATTTCTAAAATTATTATGGAAAGTAGCAACAAAAGGACTATTGACATTCTTGTATAGAAAGTGTGAGTCGGTCGATATACCATCTGAATTTCGTAAAAATATCATCCACACAATTCTCAGGGTTGCAAGAGGCGACAAGCTCGAGAATTATTGTACAATCACTTTAAGAACTCATGCATCGAAGTTGCTGACAAGAATAATACACAGAAGAAAGGAAAAGAGAATTGAGGATGTGTTAGATGACGATCTGTTTTGGCTTTAGCAAAGTTAAAGGCACCAGGGAGGCAGTTCTGACGTTACCGTTGATAATGGAAACAAGACTAAAGAAAAATCAAAACGTATTCAAAGGATTTGTCGTCCGGAAAAAAGCGTTCGACAGTGTAAAATGGTGCAAATGATCGAAACTGTGAGAAAAATAGGGGTAAGCTACAGGGAAAGACAGATAATATACAGTATGTACAAGAGCCAAGGGGAATAAGGAGAGAGGAAGTGAAGTACTAAATGCTCAGATTAAGAGAAAAAATGTAATACAGGGATGTAGTCTTTAGCCCCTACCGTTCAATCTACACATCGGAGAAGGAATGACAGAAATTCAAGGTGAAAGGATTTCAATGGTACGATTCGCTGATGACATTGCTATTCTGAGTGAATGTGAAGAAAAATTACAGGATCTGCTGAATGAAATGGTCTAATGAATACAAGATGCGGATTGAGAGTGAATCGAAGAAAGACGAACGTAATGAGAAGTAGCAGAAATGAGAACATTAAGAAACTAAACATGGGAACTGGTGATCAAGAAGTTGATGAAGTTAAGGAATTCTGCTACGTAGGTAGCAAAATAACCCATGACGGACGGAGGAAGGAGGACAAAAAAAAAGGCATTCCTGGCCAAGACAAGTCTACTATTATCACACAAAGACTTTAGTTTGAGGAAGAAATTTCTGAGAAAGTACATTTGGCGCACAGCATTGTGTGGTAGTGAAACGTGAACTGTGGGAAAACCGGAGGAGAAGAGACTCGAAGCAATTGAGATGTGGTGCTACAGAAGAATCTTGAAAATTAGGTGGACTGATAACGTAAGGAATGAGGAGGTTCTCCACTGTACCAGTGAGGAAGGGAATATATAGTAAACTCTGACAAGAAGAAGGGACAGGATGGCAGGACCTTCTCTGCCACGTGATGACTGGGTGTTGTGTGATGTCCTTAGGTTAGTTAGGTTTAAGTAGTTCTAAGTTCTAGGGGACTGATGACCATAGATGTTAAGTCCCATAGTGCTCAGAGCCATTTGAACCATTTTTGATGGCAGGACTTCAGTTAAAAAATCAGGAAATTACTTGATGGTAAAAACAATAGAGACTGGAATACATCCAGCAAATAACTGAGGACGTAGGTTGCAATTTTTACTCTGAATGGAGATGTTGGCACAGAAGAGGAATTTGTGGAAGGCAGCATCAAACTAGTCAGAAGACTGATGACTCAAAAAAGAAAAGAAAGACAAACCTTTAATGTTTTAAGCAAATGAAGCACTATACTTCATTGCTATATCACTTCGTTAAAGTATTTCCAGACTAAGGCCGGTGCCATTCTGCAGCACAATGGGTGTCTGGCGACGTCAGCGAGAAACTACCGTACAGACGTGGTGGGGGCAAGTCCTGCCCACTGAACGTACACGTATACCTTAAGCCACGACACACGACAGGTACATTACTGTCTTAGCAGTTCTATACCAATTCTTATGCAATACGTTTGTTGCTCGCTTCTGTTGGTATTGCTATCAAAATGGTACGGATCACTTTTCTGATTGTCTAAAATAACGCAATATTTCAAACCAATGCAAATTTTACGAAAAAATTATTCCTTCTTTTAAAAGAGATTTATTTAAAAACTAAAAAGTTTTGCTTTACTACTATGGCTGATTGATATTTCAGTTTTTTTTACTACATTATTAGTAAAAAATAAAAAAAACACGTCTTATAACTGAGACCAAACAAATACCGAAAAATACCTGTTATTCAGAACTTAAGTGCCAGTATCGGTTTTAAACAGTCGGTTTTTCCCATTCCTATATCTCTACTTCCAGGCAGGCCTATGTTGGTACGGCAACACTAAACACACACTGATGCTCAACTAACAGTCTCATGTCACAGGGGTGAGGTACCTGCCTCATTTCCGGCCGAGGTTGCAAGCGACCTCCAGGCCATGGGTAACAGAGAATCGTCTTCGTAGCGTCACCGCGTCGTAGGCGGGCGCTGCCACGGATGTTGACTGGCGATAAAGTGCAGACTGCGATGCTCCGAATAGTTTATCCTAATATGGATACGCATTCGCGCCGGCCGAAGTGGCCGTGCGGTTAAAGGCGCTGCAGTCTGGAATCGCAAGACCGCTACGGTCGCAGGTTCGAATCCTGCCTCGGGCATGGATGTTTGTGATGTCCTTAGGTTAGTTAGGTTTAACTAGTTCTAAGTTCTAGGGGACTAATGACCTCAGCAGTTGAGTCCCATAGTGCTCAGAGCCATTTGAACCATTTGATACGCATTCGCCTATAATTGACAGTGAGCAGCGATCACACTCGTAAATGTTAGTGGGCGGACACTGGCATATAGTAGGTAATTAGCATTCACTTTATTGATAGCTACAATGCAGAGCTTGTATCTAAGCACACAAATAGAATTTTGACTAAAGGAATCGACAATCTAACGTTATTGAAAACACTGAAGGGGAAGGCACAAATATTAATGGACAACACTTTGAGATGACGATGTTACACAGCAAATGACTAACATGGACATCATAAATCTACTGAGTTAATTGGCCAGAAATCAGAATAGTTTCATCTGCACACAACACCTCTATTGTAGATACGTTACTTGTAAATAAATGTGCAGTGAAATATTCAGAGGAAATAACCTGCTAAGCATTAAAGATGCTGAGTTACCATGGTGGTGCTTTTATTAGTAGTGTACTTAGTAGTCATTACTTTTGTATTACTTTACAATATTTCATCACTCTGTACAGAAATGTGTTTTTTAATTATTATTAAAACATTACACTTTATGTCGAAACAAGCATGAAATGATGTTGTTACACTTTCATTAAACAAAGAAACACTGTATCCTGCACTTTATCAAATTGGAAGTTACTTTCATCACTCGCAAATAAATTTATGAAATCGTGTAGGCTGAAGTGTCTGTGGTGTCACCGCCAGACACCACACTTGCTAGGTGGTAGCCTTTAAATCGGCCGCGGTCCGTTAGTACACGTCGGACCCGCGTGTCGCCACTATCAGTGATTGCAGACCGAGCGCCGCCACACGGCAGGTCTAGAGAGACGTCCTAGCACTCGCCCCAGTTGTACAGCCGACTTTGCTAGCTATGGTTCACTGACAAAATACGCTCTCATTTGCCGAGACGATAGTTAGCATAGCCTTCAGCTACGTCATTTGCTACGACCTAGCAAGACGCCATTATCAGTTGCTATTGATCTTGTGATGCATGTACCGTCAGCCCGACGTTCACCATTAATGGATTAAAGTTAAGTATTCCACTAGCTACGTCCGTTCTTCTAAATACTAATTTCCTTGACCTGTTCCAGACCTCACGCCAGCCTGCGTGAGCTAAAACGCGTGCCTTTCGGCTTCCCTAGTAACGGTGTTGGCTCTCCTGCCAACCCACAACAGTGTCACCACAGTATTTTTCTGTTGTAGGTAAGTAAACTTGCACAGTACCTTTTGGTGTCCTCTTCTGCAACACTGCTTCCAATTTGTAGGAATACTATTTACAGCAAAATAACTAGTAAAGATTCTTTGACAACACTACGATGTATTACTCGATTATGCAAGTAATAGAAATGTAGAACATGTTGTATTTATAACCAGCTCAAAAATCTTCACAAAACGAGAAAGGTCATGACTTTTACAGTATGTCGCCCTAGTATGAAAGCTATTATACACTGAACTGCACCAATAAATAACATACTTTAGTCTTTTCACAGGTGGTGAGCACTGTTTACATCCTCTTATTGCTACAGTATGATGAATTTGCAGCTTTTCATTACGGTTCAGATGCCGTAGTACTTCCCATCGTCATACTTGGACAGCACTGTAGATATTGCTGCAACCAATGTATGCTGTAAACTTCAAACTGGCCCACGAAATAGAGCTCCCTCTTCTTCCTTGGATAAGAGCTGCTTAAGAACACTGCAGAATTAATAGTAGCAACTTTATCTTGTCTATCCGAGGCTTTTGTAACAATTATACTCAATTTTGCCACCACAAAGTAATATACATGTTCACCATTTCACACGTAAAATATTTTCTAGTAAGATTCTGCCACCAGAATTCTTCCATGGTGAAATCCCTAGTGATTGTGTCTTAAAACTAAAGTCATGGCCCTGTTCATTAGTATTTATGTATGTCCATGACATTTATAATGACAAAAGCAGTTTCACAAAATACATATAACAATACACAATCACAATCATTATTTAAACGGTGAAGTTCAAAAATACATCTACGAGTTTAGATTTCTCATTTACTTATCTGTTGGCAGCACCGTAACTGTGCTAAATGAGGTCAGTTTATCACTGTTGCCGCTAGACGGCAACAGCGTACCGCGCTTGCTCTGGCGCTCCACTGCCTTCTGCGAGTATACAGGGTGTACATACACTATGGGAACACTTTCAATTATTCATTGCACAAGAATCAAACATTGTACAGATATCATACATATGTCATTTTGAAGAGAAACACTGAAAGTCTTTTATCGTGTATACCGCCACAGCGTAGTTTGGTAATTTGCCGATAGTCAGCACTAGTCGCAAACATGGCGAGTTCAGGTGCGGAGCGAGCTTTCTGTGTGTTGGAGTTTGACAAAAACAAGTGTGCTACAGCCGTTCAGCGGATGTTTAGAACCAAATAGGATAAGAAGCCACCAACAAGGAAGATCATTTACTACTGGGACAACAAATTGGTTACGACGGGTTGCTTGTGCTCGGCAAAGAGAAGCGGACGTCCGAGAGTGAGTGAAGTGAATGTGGAGCACGTACAAGAGACATTCATAAGGAGCCCAAGAAATCGGTGCGTCGTGCATCCCGTGAACTCGAAATGACTCCAATGACAGTGTGGAAAGTCTTGCAACAGAAGCTGTCTACGAAATCATTCAAATTGTATTTGTCCAGAAACTCAATGACGACGACAAAGACAAGCATTTTGAGTTTTCTTCGCAGTTGTACCAACTGAATGAGGATGGGGATGGCATTGTTGATCATTTAATTTTTAGCAACGAAGCCACTTTTCCCACTAATGGGAAAGCGTACAGGCATAATTGTCGAATCTGGGGTACAAAGCATCCACACGAACGCATTGAATTTGAGCGTGATTTCTCAAAGGTAAATGTTTTTTGTGCTTGGTAACGTCGAAAACTGTTCGGGCCATTCTTCTTCGCCGAGAGCACTGTCGCTGGATATTCCTGCTTGGACATGTTGCAGCAATGGCTGACGCCTCAAATGCAATCGGACTCTCCGTTCACCTTTCAGCAGGATAGGGCTCCACCCCACTTTCATCTTTAAGTTCGTAGGTACCTGAATGCAGAGCTGCCGCATTGATGGATCGGCCGTGTTACAGAAGGGGACAGCTGTTTCATGAAATGACCTCCCCAATCACCAGATCTCACTCTGTGTGACTTTTTTCTGTGGGGACACATTAAAGGTCTGGTGAATGTACCGCCTCTACCACATGATGTATCAGAGCTCCGGGAGGGAATACAGGAAGGGACAGCCACAGTCGATGATGTCATGCTGGGACGGGTATGGCAAGATTTCGATTACCGTATTGACATATACTGGGTCGCAAATCGAATGTTTGTGAAAAAACTTTCAGAGTTTCTTTTCAAAATGCAATATGTATGACATCTGTACAATGTTCAATTCTTGTGCAATAAATAATTGAAAGTGTTCGTTTTCTTCATGTACATCCTCTATACATTATCCACATATGCACAGCAAATACTCGTGATAACAAGTTCCGAAGAAAATTCAATATTATTGAAATGAAACAGTTTACACAAGGTGGTAATTATACTTGTATTGTTACAAGATGACACTCGAACAATCGCACTGGAGACAGTACCAAACTGCCTCAAACCTATTTCATACTCTAGGCGAAGTTGTAATGGGGCACTAAAATACCAGGAACTGCATTTGTCTAACTACCGAAGGAATCCCCTTGGAAATATTGGTTTGAACCGGAAAACTTGAATTATTTTTTAAAATTTTGTTCGCAAATTTATCCAGGGTCTCAAACAAATTTAAAAAAGAAAAGTATTTGGGCGTGGGTGTGTATGTGATGTTTAATGTATGCCTTGCCGTGTCGAGGAAATCGTAAACGTTCAGGGATTTTTGTTTTGTTTTTAATTTCTTCCTAATGGTTCAAATGGGTCTGAGCACTATGGGACTTAACTTCTAAGGTCATCAGTCCCCCAGAACTTAGAACTACTTAAACCTAACAAACCTAAGGACATCACACACATCCATGCCCGAGGCAAGATTCGAACCTGCGTCCGTAGCGGTCGTGCGGTTCCAGACTGTAGCGCCTAGAACCGCTCGGTCACCCGGCCGGCCAATTTCTTCCTAGTCAACGCCTATGATCTGCACTCAGATAGTCAGAACGACTGCAGGAGATAGTAAGGGAAATCTTACTCTGTGAAAGCGGGAAATGACGTAGTCGAAGATGAAACGTCAGCTGCATTATTTTGCTGATCATTTTCCTGGATACTCACAGGGACAGAGGAGCGTGGCGCGGTGAGCAAATTACTGGCCCTACACTATGGAGGAGAGCGTATTAAATCTCCATCAGGACAAGCAGATTTAGTGGTTCCCCTAAAATAGATTACGGCGACTGTCGGGATAGATACTGTGGATAGGCTACGGACGATTTTCCTCTCCATCTTACCTTTTCTTACCTTCTACAATGCTGTCGTGGTCTTCTGCCTTTCTTTTTATAGTAGTTATTGCACAAGTTGCAATAGGGCACAGCCGTATCGAGAGTGTGCCATACAGGTCGCCGTTAAGGGCGCAGGGACAGAGGGTACGCAAAAACCGACTGAAAAAGAACACAAGAAAGGCAATTTAACAATCAACATGGAGAGGAACGTGAGTTCTCCCAGCCATCGTGTTCCTGTGTTCTGCCCACGAGAAGAACTCTTTTTCCTTCTGCCATCAACAGTAAACGCACAATGGTATCAGTGTCATTTGGTACAAGTAGCACCACAAATATTACGGACTTAACGTGCACTGCTAACATATTTATGCGGCAATAGTGCCCTCCGGTTCCCACAGCTGACGCTCACACAGCCCACTGATATTCGACAATGGAGATCTTGCGACTACTTCGTTAATGTTTGTAGGATCTCAAAACGTCTGTGAGCGGCTGCTGAACCAAATTCGCTACTTGACCGAAAACATACGATGTTTGTCGATTTTACCAGGCTAAAGACTGAAGCGAGGCTCTTTGAACTAGAGTGCTTCAAGGTGTTGATAGAGTAATAAGCAAAATAGAAAAAAATCTCACATATATAACATTATTTCCTCTGACTGTGATTTCATTCCAGGCAACACCTTAATTGAAATCTCTTATCCTGGAACACATGCAACGGATTTTGGTGCCAAATGTGGCAGAATTAGTGATAAAGAGCAGTCTGTTGATGAAATAGGTAGTAGGAGGTAGCAAATGAAATAATAATGAAAAGCAAGGACATGGGTTGCCCAAAGTGTGGGTTAAGAGATGCTTATCCAAACATCTAAATAGCTTATAGGATACTTATGATAATGCCAGTGATGCAGTATCTTGTAAATACAGTTGCAGGAAATTAAATATCATGAAAACTTATTTAAAGTCGAGTATGGATGAAATAAATCTGGCAAGTCAAGTCTAGCAATGTTGTCGGTAGAATACCGCACACTTGCCGAACGTGACTGGTGACACAATCAACGAGTTTTTTTTTTTGTTTTTGCTAAAAGCAAGAAACTGTAAAGTAAAGTGATAATAAACACACAATTCCTGAAAAGAGATGTTTCCTCAACTCTTAATTATGATCTATTTTCTTTAATTCTGATTAATAGTCTTCACGTTATTAATTATTTACAAGGAACAAATAAAATCTGTTTTTCATGATACCAAGAGAAATTATTTTTTGTTTACCACAACCATAAATACCTATTTACAAAACTATAAAATTTGCTAAATCTGCATGACAGATATGGCAGAAACTTAATTTTACTCAGTGTGGGGGATGAGGAGAGCCGCAACTTCGACTGATCTGCCAGGGGCACAGGATCACCTCGGCAAGGCACTGCAATGGAGTAATGTTACATGCCAGCTTCTTCATTGTAGAAGAAGCTTGTACGATTCGCATTCAGAGAAACCAGTTTGCTCATGGTAGTTGAACACTGCAGTTGCTAATTCAATTAATAGATGCAATTGAACTAACAGACGTGTGTGTGTGTGTGTGTGTGTGTGTGTGTGTGTGTGTAGTGAGTGAAGTGTTATGAAACAATGTGTGAATAATGTGTGCAATGACTGATAGTGAGACATGAGGGAACAGTGTGGCATTACATTATGTAATAAGTTATTTGTAAAAAAATTATTGTATACCAGAAGCAAATCTATGATTGTCTCTAACTAGAAGTCTGTAAGTACATGTATATACGAATTAGCTTATTTTGAATTGATCTAAACTTGTAAATACTTTGACATGTCCTATATCCTTGTAAAAAGAAATCTACATATGAATAAAGCTACTACTGATACTACTACTACTACTACTACTACATGCTGGTGCACTTGAATTATCCAAAGGGCGCTTTCGAGCTTATATACTTCAGGTGGAAAAATCCATTTACGTAGCTGATCTGGCCGATGTACTAAATGCTGCGCCTGCAGTGTGCTAAATTATAACTATTTTAGGTACCCTAATCTCGGTGCACAGTATTATGCACTGCAATAATCAAAACCAACTTTCTCTAAAGGCAAATTTTTATGCTGAATAGAGCATCAAAATTTATGTATATGTCAAGGATGTTTGCATTAACTTGAGACAACTAAATGTCTCGAAAACTGCGTATCATACAAGAAAATGTAGGCTGAAAATTAATATTAGAAAAGGAAACTTCTGAACGTGGTACGGCTGGCCACCTCCTAAGCATCACTACTGCCTCAGAGGGGTCAACTTTGCCTTTCGAATGGAAACGCTCCCATTTTAGTAGTGTACTAGGATTTCATGACAAAATGAACATACGGTTTACTCAAACAAATGTTTTCTACTGGGGGCAGATGTAGCTGTAATTGACAAATATCAAATGCGCCTGTTTTTACGATTTAGAACCGGCACATAGAAATCTGCATTCCATTTACAATGTAATTGTAGACCTTTGTTTCCTAACGATTGATAGTTATGTTCGAAATTTACTTTAGTGTTGCTAATTTGCTTTAAATATTTCAATATCTGGTTAGAAACTAGGCCTACGTTTAGCGATGTGGATAATGGTTTTCTGTTCCCATTGGGATGTTTGATATTTGTCAGTCCTCTTGCTGCACACCATTGGGATGCTTGATTTTGGTGAGACCCCGTGCTTCTCATCTTTCAAGTGCCTGATTTCAGTGAGTCCCATTCTCTCTCACCATTGCAGTACTTAATTTTGGTGAATCCCCTTCCTCTCATTATTGGGTTGCTTGATTTTGGTGAAACCCCATCCCTCTCACCATTGTGATGCTTGATTTTGGAGAGTCCTCTTGCCTCTCATCATTAGGGTGCTTGATTTCGATGAGTCATCTTACCTCTCACCACTGGGGTGCTTGATTTCAGTGAGCCCCTTTTTTCCAACCATTGGTGTGCATGATTTCGATGAATCCTCTTGCCTCTCATCATTGGGGTATTTGATTGTCGTGAGTCCCCTCGCCTCTCACCATTGGGATGCTTGATTCTGGTGAATCCTCTTGCCTCTCATCATTGGAGTGCTTGATTTTGGTGAATCCCCTTGCATCTCATCATTGAGGGTGCTTGATTTTGGTCCGTCCTATTGCCTCTCACCATTGCGATGCTTGATTTCAGTGAGTCCTCTTGCCTCTCACCATTGGGATGCTTGATGTTGGTGAGCTCCCTTGCCGCTCATTACTGGGTTCCTTGATTTCGATGAGCCCCCTTGTCTGTCATCATTAGGGTGCTTGGTTTTGGTGAATCCTCTTGGCTCTCATCATTAGGGTACTTGATTTTGGTGAGTCCTCTTGCCTCTCTCCATTTGGGCACTTGCTTTCAGTGAGTACTCTCATCACTGGAGCACTTGTGGCGGTTTTACAAAACTTAGTAAACCTTTGTGTTATAACGGTTGATACTGATGTTCGAAATTTACTTTCTGTTGCAAATGTGATTGTACGATACAAATAATAGGGCTAGGCATTGATATTTCTGGTAAATAAGCTACATTGATGACGCAGTTGTATTCTGTTACCTTTGGGGTTGATTGTGAACATCGGAATGCTTGATTTCGGTGGCTGCCATCGAATCTCGCCATCAGGTTAATTGATTTCGGTGTGTGTTTCCATCCAAAAGCTGTAACTCTCGCACTGTCCGCTATGCATCTACCGGCGGGAAACAAACCACAACCATTGTAAAAAGGTAAAATGCCCATTGAGTGACTGCGACAGGTGAACGTGCCGTGCTTATTCACCAAAATCAAGCACCACAATGGTGAGAAGCAAGAGGATTAGCCAAAACTAAGCATACTAATGATGAGAGGCGAGGGGACTCACCAAAATCAATCACCCCAATGGTCAGAGGCAAGAAGGCTCACCAAGAAAGCAACTACTTGTAAGAATACATTGTTAGCTAAAGCCAAAAATTCAGGCAACCACAGGAACACTCAATGGAGTTAAAACACTGAATGAAAATTTTACCAAAATATTTCACTAGAAACAATAACAAATGCCAGCTGAAAACTAAAGCACAAAATTTACTAAACAACTTCAACCCACAGAAAACCCTAAAAAACACAGCAAGCGAATGTTTCCAAAAGTTAATTAAATCATTATTTCACCACAAAACACCATTGAAAACTATTAAACTTAACAACTGTCTAACAGTGCACAAATAACTTTGTGAGTACTTAGCTTTATAACTGCTACAGCTGCAACTGCACATCACAAAATGTATACACACTACTGAGGCGTGAGGTTTGGATGAACAACATAAGCACACTCATGAATTACAGACCACTTGAGTCAATAACGCAAGAAAAAAACTGATTAATGAAAATCCACAAATAAATTACTTTTACAGCTAATAATAACACAAATAAATGTTAAAATAAGTAACTGAAGACAAAAACTTTGTAAAATATTGATGAGCAATTTCAGCAGCAGTCCAGCACATATGACTTCTGTCACCTCAGTGTACATTACTGTGTCAGCTCAGCTGCCACTTTCTACATCAGAGGGCAATAATTTGAACATGCCCCTTTTACAAGTCGCACTTTGTATCTTTTACTGAGCGGTTTCGCTCTCATATAAACGAGAGAATCATCGGAATATACAGTTAAAAGTTGGCTGACAGCATTAAAGATTGTCTTTAGATTTGACAGAAGGTTCATCGGGCTGTACTGTAGTACTTAAACTTAAGTTTAAAGTACAGTATTAAATGATGACATTGACGTCGACAGCGCGAAGGATGAAATGCCTGCTCTTGGTACAAAGGCTTACATTTATATGAAAAGATTTCCATTTAAATGGAATACAGAATCAAATGCTTGATTGTAAAAACAGGCACACTTGATATTTGTCGAGTGCAGTATCATCTAACATGAATAAGGAACAATGGTTTGAGTAAATCGAACATGTTTTTGGCATGGATTCCAAATATGCAATAAAAGTGTGTGTGTGTGTGGGGAGGGGGTACCAATTAGAAAATGCAAAGTTGGCCCCGCCCACACAGAGGGATGGTTATGAGATAGTCAGTTGTTGTACGGACAGATGTCACCTTTCCTAATGTGCAGTTTTCGCGAAGGACACTTCGTTCTGTACGATAAGTTGTTTTCGAGATATTTAGTTGTCTCAGGTTAAAACAAGCACACCATTTTTTTTTTTGAGTCAGCAGTCTTTTGACTGGTTTGATGCGGCCCAACATGAATACCACTTCTGAGCCGACCCTTCCATCTCAAGTGAAGCACTCGGAAACTACATCCTCAATTATCTGTGTATGTATCCTAGTTGCCTTCCTATACAGTTTTTACGATTTACAGCTCCCTCTAGTACCATAGAAGTTATTTCCTATGTCTTAATGGATATCATATCATTCCGTCCCTACTTCTTTTCAGTGTCTTCCATGTATTCCTTTCTTGTGGTGAACCTCCTCATTCCTTATCTTATAAGCCCACCTAATTTTCAAAATTCTTGTGTAGCACCACATCGCAAATGCTTCTATTCTCTTCTGTTTCGGTTTTCCCATTATCCATGTTTCACTGCCATACAATGCAGTGCTCGAAAAATACATTATCAGAAATTTCTTCCTCAAATAAAGTCCTATGTTTGATGCTAGTAGACTTCAATTGGCCAGAAATGTCCTTTTCACCAGTACTAGACTGCTTTTTATGTCCTCCTTGCTCCGCCCGTCATGGGTTATGTTGCTGAGTAGGTATCATAATTCCTTAACTTTATCTACTCGTGATCAGCAGTTCTGATGCTAAGTTCCGCGGTATTCTGCTGCTTCTCATTACTTTGGTCTTTCTTCGATTTGCCTTCAGTCCATATTATGTATTTATTGGGCTATTCATTCTATTCAACAGATCCAATAGATCTTCTGCACTATCACTGAGGATAGTGTCATCAACGAATCTTAATATTGATACTCTTTCGCAATGAATTTGAATCCCACTCTTGTATCTTTTTAGGTTATTTCCGTCATTGCTTCTTCGGCTTATAGATTGAATAACAGGGGAGAAAGACTGCATCCCTGTCTTACATTCTTTTTAATCTGTCATCTAACAGATCTCAATTTTCTTTTCCATTCTTTTGTATGTTATGCTTGTCAGCAACTTGGATGCATGCGCTGTTAATCTGATTGTACAATAATTGTAGCACTTATTGTCTCTTGCAGTCCTCGGAATTGTGTGGAAGATGTTTTTCCGAAAGTCTGATGGTATATCACCAGTGTCATAGAGTCTGCACACCATTGTGAATAATCGTTTTGTTGCCATTTCCCCCAGTGATTTTAGAAATTCCAATGGAATTGTGTCTATCCCTTCTGCCTTATTTGATTTTAAGACTTCCTAAGTTCTTCTGAATTCTGATTATGATACTGGATCCCCTATCTCTTGGCTATCGACTTCTGTTTCTTCTTCTGTCAAGTCATCAGATGAGTCCACTCCTCATAGATGCCGTCAATATGCTCTTTCCACCCATCCGCTCTCTCCTCTGCATTTAACAGTGAAGTTCCCGTCGCACGTTACCACCCTTGCTTTTAATTTCACCTAAGGTTGTTTTGCCTTTTCTGTATTCTGAAATTAGTCCTTCTGACAATCATTTGCTTCTCGATTTCTTCACATTTTTCATGTAGCCATTTCGCATTAGCTTCCCTGCACCTCCGAATTATTTCATTGTTAAGCGACTTGTATTTCTGTATTCCTGAATTTTTCTGAACGTCTTTGTACTTACTTCTTTCGCCGATCAACTGAGGTATTTCTTCCGCTACCCATGGTTTCTTCGCAATTAATTTCCTTGTAGCTATTTCTTCGCAGTTAATTTCCTTGTAGCTACGTCTTTCTAAGTTCTGCGACTGCACGTTATAGAGATATCCATTCCTCTTAAACTGAACTGCCTACTGAGTTATTCATTATCGTAATACCTACAGCCTCAGTGAACCCCGAGTGCGTCTCTCTTACGCTTCATCATGACCAAATTGTGATCTGAATCTATATCTCTTCATGGCTACACCTTACAGTCCAATATCTTTTTTCGGAATCTTTGCATGTTCATGGCGCAATCAAACCGAAATCTTCTTGTAGCTCCCGGCGTTTTCCATATGTACTTCCTTATCTTGTGTTTCTTGAACAGAGTATTTGGTACTACTAACTGAAATTTATTGTAGAACTCAGCACTTTTTCTCTCTTATGGGTACCACCAAGTCCATATTCTCCCTTAACCCTTTCTTCTACTCCTTCCCCTAGAAGCGCATTCCAATCTCTCATGACTATTAGATTTTCATCTCGCCTTACGTACTGAATTATCCTTTCAATACCGTCATATACTTCCTCTGTCTCTTGATCTTCTGTTTGCGACGGCGGCATGTATGCCTGAAATGCTGTTGTCGGTGTTGGTTTGCTGCCGATTCTTACGAGAACAACACTATCACTGAACTGTTCACAGTAACTCACTGTCCGTCCTGCCTTCCTATTCATAACGAATCCTAGTACCGGTATACTAACTTCTGCTGCTGTTGTTATTACTCTATACTCATCTGCCCAGAAAGTTTGTCTTCTTTCCATTTCACTTCACTGGAAGCCACTATATCTAGACTGAGCCTTAGCAGTCCCCTTTTGAGCTTTCTAGCTTGCCTACCACTTTGAAACTTCTGACATTCCACGCCCCTACTCGTAGGACGTTATGATTTCGTAGGTTATTCAATCTTTTCCTCATGGTCACCTCACATTTGGCAATCCCCTGCAGCAGATCCGAATGGGGGAATAGTCCAGAATCTTTTGCTAATAGAGACATCATTCTTGACACTTTTTCAGTCACAAGCCACATGTCTTGTGAATACACTTTACATGTTTTTAATACAGTGGCTTATATTACCTTCTGCAGCCTCATGCCGTTGATCATTGCTGATTCTTTCGTCTTTTTTGGGGCAGTTTCCCACCCCGAGTGCAAAAGAGTACCCTGAACCTCTGTCCGCTAAACCATCCACTTTGACAAGATGTATTAGGCCGCTATTGGTGATAATTTTTATTCAAAATTTAAGCTGTGACGGGTTCGAATTTGAAACCGAGGATGTTTTGATTACTAATCAAAGACGCTAGTCCTAGGTAGGCCTGTTACGAGGGGACTTCAAAAAATATGTTAGACATTATTATGGCAGGCAAAATAACTTGCATTGATTGCTCCACTACGAATGAAAGTGACACAGATACATGACTTTTTTTCTAACATAGTCACCAAGCGTCTTAACCAACGGTCGGAATGCAGGAAGCTACAAGAAGATTTGGGTTAGATTGCATCATGAACAGGCAGAGATTCCGAAATGAGATACTGGACTGTGAGGCGTGCCAAGGGAGATAAATAGATTGAGAGCAAGGTCGGAAAGTTCCACGGGTTTTTCAGTTCCTACACGCCAGAAATCCGCTTATTGATCACGGAGGCATTCAAAAACTGCTGCGTGAACGTCCTCGTCGTTGGAAAAACTCTTCCCCCCCCCCCCCCCCCCCCCCCAGAGTGGAGTTGCTATACGTTTCGGAAAACCGAGACTGTTACTGACTACAGTGGTGCAAACAGTGTCTCGTCCAGCTGTGTAAAAGTCCCGGATTTTTAAAAAAGTAATCCCTTTACATAGTAATGCAAGAAGCACGTAGAAAGAGGTGAAAATTCGATAGTTTACTTACTTCAACGTAAGGTAAAGTGTAACCGATAGTATATGACCCTCTTCAAATTAATCGAAGTTTGACGGGATCGGAGAGGAGTGGCTTCAGGGTAAGGAGACCCTTCTTATTATTTAACAATTATTTGTTTTATTCTTTATTTAAAATACAAAGAAGCTTACTTGCGTAGTTTACATTCCCCATCATGTTCGTCTCAATCCCAATTCATTGAAGGAAATTATCTGGTGTATACAATTTTAAGTCAGAAGGAAGGAAAGGCACTGCTGCCGAGGCAACATTGGCTTTTACTTCAATAAGGCACCTTCACTGTATTCATAAGTATCATTAAATATATTTCCTGTGATTATTCAATACTTTGATAAAGTTATTCAGCCAAAAATATTAGATCTGGTTGAGTGTAAAAACAAACATTCTGACGCAATTTTTGAATTTATTCGTTATGATATGGGGCACAGCCATATCAGTGATAAAAAAAGTTCAAATAGGAGGAATAATACGAATAATAATTTTGGGGTTTAGCTAGAAAAGATCGAAACATTGTTTTTATAAAACTGAAGTAGAAATGAGATCAGTTGTAGGCGTTGGGTGTCTATCCCATATATTACACAACTGTCTACGAGTTGGTTGTGACTGACTTACTGTAGAGGCTCATGCTTTAATTGTGAAAGTGTACAATCACTTTTCTGTGTATGTATACAGGTTATTTCAGGGGGGATGATAAGTGTTTTAGGAGGTGGTAGTATAGATAAATTGAAATAAAGAATGCCGTATAATATGTGTCCAATTTTTATTGATAACAGAGATACGGATGTTACTATGTAACCCAAACAAAGCAAAGGCAAACGAGGATGTTGAGTTGATTTTCAAATATTTCACCGCCAACTTCAGTGAACTTTTGACTTCTCTTGATAACACCACATTAAGCTCTTCTGAGGTCGTATTTGCGTTCTTTTATGAATGCTCATAATCCGAACTATCATATCGGCTCTTGTGGTTACCTTTTGTTTGTAGACTTCGCCTTTCAACCATTCCCATAGGCAAAAGTCCACAGGGGGTAAGGTCCAGGAACTTAGGTGCCCCAGAAACGTTCCCATATCTACCGATCCATCTTCCGAGGAATGTTAGGTTTACATGATGTGTCACCTGACAACTACAATGTGCAGGGGCCCCGTCATACTGGATCAAAATGCGTGTTCTTGTAGCCACAGAGATCTCTTTCAATAATGATGAAAGTTAAATTTCCAAAAAGTGTAGACAACAGGGTCCTGTAAGATTTAATTAATGTCCACCTAATCTCAGTATAGTGTCCATCCACCACCCGTTACTCTGCATTCGTGGGTACCATGCAGACGATGAGAAAAGCAGCGTTGAAGAAAACCACCGTCCATACTTACGATTACAAAGGCCCCGTAATTCCAGTAACGAGATAAACCTGTAAATCTCTATTAATAACGGGCAAAGTGGGTGCTTCCTCCCTTCATCGAAAATGTTTGTTTGTGGATACTGGTGTTTTATTACGGTCCTTTTCATTTACTGTGTCACCAAGCCCACATTTACGTTGGTAGTACAGCTACTACTAGTTCGTGTAGCTTATAACACACGTAAGACAGCCAGAAATGTGTTAAGTCCAACCGAAAATATTACGAGATTCACACAGGCAACACACTGTTACAAAACGAGTTCACATTCGGTCCTATTCAGTTGATTCTTCGAAAGAAGATGCTCGCCAAAATGTTCTGTACATTCATACAGAACACGCCACGCAGAATATTCACAAAGGCCGATAGTTTTACACGCGGTTTATTCTGCAGCCAACATTCCAAAACCTCTCCAAACTTCTCCGAAATGTCCATAATTGCATCTGCTAGCACGGCGATATAAACCGAGCGCGATTTAACCGTCATTTCTTCATCTTACAGATAATTTTTTCGGACACATTTAACATGACCTTCTCGTCCGACAGCGAGTCCACGACTGCCTGAATGCCGTCGCTCACATGGCATATAACTCATTCAATTACGCGGGAAAGACTTTTCTCTCATTGGGTGATCAAAACGATCATCCAATCAGATTAACCTTTCATGATCAATTTCGCGTGCAAACCGCTTTGCTCCAATCAGCATTCGCTGATCCATCAACGTCATTTCATATTGCAAAATTTCACAACATGTTCCACTAAACCAAACCAAACGAAAATCAAAAGAAAACTACGCTTCAAATATACTTTACAACTAAGTATTCTCTTACTATCTTTCTGGCTGCCTTATTAAAAAAGCAAACGCTTCTAGACATACGTCATCCACCAGTTAGGGGGATTCACCGCTTTCAGGACATCCTGGTTATGTAACACTTGCTAGTTACGGATGATGTAATACATTATAAAATTGAAATTTGACGTATGTCCCCACATACACACTCACATTCACTCTCATCTACTCCCACCCTAACACAAAATATAAATATCAACTTTTAAACTATCATATTCCTTACGAAAGTAAAATTATTAAAAATTTAGAATTAAAATTCTTTAAAAATAACTTGTGCACACTGAGAGTGCTGTTAGTGTTTTCAAATGACAAAGAAACTCACACTGTCGTGATCCTATCTGAATTTACTTTACCAAGTGTCGGTTAAGTACTTTTTAATAGGTTGTTTGTAGCCTCCGATCACATATCAGGTTTTTTATATTTTCAAAACTATTAAATTTATCCGCATGAAAATTTTACCTGCTGTTCTTCTAAATTATAAAAGTTCCTATACCAAATTTTAAAACATACAGATCATATTTATCATAGTTATTTACTTTCCTAGGTGAGATGAATAAGTGATCTTAGTACACTCCACACAGAGCAGTTCTCACGGTCCGCACACCTGGCATTATGACGCCAGTAGCCGACCACACATCGGCCGGGACTGGAGGCTTCATTGCCAGCCTCCAATACAGCTTGACCTAACTGAATAAACTTACTGCAAAACTCTGTAGCTGTGAAAATATCTGCGACGTTACAAAGTGAATGATTTGCTAGCTGATATGCCAAAAGCGAAATATCTGAAGTTTCAAGACGAATACAATTCATTTTATTGTAACAGCTATTGACTGTCTGATGAAATAGAGTGAGTCTCTTTCACAATTACAACATTTTGACTGGTTACTCCCGCAGATTATAATTACATGGCTATGTGAGCAATTGTAAATTGATTGAAAGTATTTTTTATCAAATATTGAAACTGAAATCCTTTATGAAACACAATAAGCCAAATGCATAGTTGAGTGCTTTCTCAGATAGCAAAAAGTGGGCACTTTTCTTCAAAAACTGTGCGTCAGAAGAGTAATGCTCCGAACTGCTGAAAATAGTCCAGCTTTACTTCTCTCTTTTCTGACTGAACTGCTCACTGGAAGGAAGAGAGAAAGACGTTAAATTTGGCATGAATTATGGCCACTCTCGACATGCAGAATAATATGGTAAATGTTAATTGTTCCAAATACTATACATTAATATCCAGTTACAATATATTGACATACCTTGACTCTGTACAGTCATCACAAAATTAGAAATTGCATAGTAAAACATAAATTGTAATTTATTGTAAAGCATTTCACATTGCAAGTATTCAAAGTGTATTTGTATTACGTATTTCTTCGACAGCACATTATCTCTAATTGCTAACATGCATTTATCCCGGATTTTTGGATGGGAATTGTGGCAGTTCTAACCGAGATGAATTGTCACCTTGAAAGGTGGCTACACTGAGTCACAGCGCCAGAGATTGCGCCAAAGAGTATTATTCCGCCGCCTCCACTGGCGCAGTAGTTGTTCAGAGAATGTCGAGGGCAGTTGTAGTTCAGAGGTTGCCGTGGGCAGAGTGCTTATTGAGAGGATGTCGAGAGCTGTAATAGTTGAGAGCATGTCGTGTGCAGTTGTTCTTCTGCTGGCCGAGAGAGTTGATGCTGTTCGGTTGGTGTAATGTATATATGGAAGATGTTGCAATGATCACAGTGTATTTTTCGTCAATATATATGGAGGTAACAAAAATCTTTTTATTTCAAATTTCCTAAATAATAATGTATCTTGGTCACAGGTTCAGTCAACAAAGAATCTGGCTCGTGCTCATGTATTAGACTTGTAATTCTGATTTCTATGTGCTATTATCGTATTTCTGGATTTTTCAATTACCTCATTGTAAATGGTGTTTAAAATTTCGTGTCATATTGAGGATGAACCGTGCCAGATACATGTACGTTGAACCACACTACCGCACACAGAACAGTTAAACTTGTGCTTTGTTGTTTCATAGCTTTTATAGTTGCAGGGGCCTTAATTAATCAATTGTGTTAACGGAAATTTCCTTTCGTTCTTTATTATTTTATGCAGTCAGATTGCGTACTAATACTACTCAGGGCCAACTGGTTACGAGACTTCGTAAACAGATACACAGTCACTAAAATTATTGCATTTTCGTCATTTTTACAAATAAACCCCCATGCACGTGGCGACCCTGCCAGGATCGTCCCTTGGAATTCTTTTGACAGTAAAAATAGTAGACAGTAGTATTGTTGTAGTAATTTGTAGTTTAGTAATTGTAGTCTATATTGCACGTATAGAGTTTGTAATTGAACATTTGTAGTTGTCTTGTCATTCTTCTAATGGTATTTTTGCAGAATTTAATTTTTGATGTCTCGTATACGGGTTTGGCAATTTTGTGCAACTATGAAGATTTCAATTGTTCGTTAATCGTGTTTGTCGGGAAGCATTTAGTGTGAATGGTATTGCTGATGATAAAGTGTCATATTGTGTGTAATTTTCGTATAGTGACGAGTTTTGTATGTTTTGTAAATGATTACGCGATCGATGAAAAAGGGAAAAATGATGGATAGTCAGAATAACGAAATTGTTAATATGGCAAACTCGCCAACACAGGAGAACTGTAGGATGAATAATGAAGTAGAAAACAATTTAATAAGCCAGGAAAATAGTCCGGAACCACTTCAAAATATTTCACAGTCAAAACAAATTTCAGAATACAAGATTAACGACAGAAGATTCTGGAATAGTATCGAACACAGATAGCTTTACTGCAATGACGAAGGAAGTTAGTTTTACGGGAAATGTTAGGGGCGAAAAGAATTTCGAATCAGTTAATATGGAGCAGTTGATGAGTGTAATATTAAATTTGGGATCACAAATAGGAACAATTAAAACTGGTATGGGAACAATGGAAACACAGTTAAGATCTGAATTAAAAACAGAGATGGGAACACTGACAACACTGTTAGACTCACAAATAGAAACAATTAAAACTGATATGGGAACAATGGAAACACGGTGAGACTCACGAATAGGGACATGTTTCAAAAACATGAAAGATGAATTAAAGAAAGAAATTAGAGAAGAAGTACAACCGATTTTGAATTCTCACAATAATAGATTAATTTCAATAAAAATTAGACGAAAGGAACAGGATAGAGAACAGGGAGAAAGAGATCGCGTGATAGTACAAAAATTTTCAGAGTTAAATTTACAGCGTGCACACGATAAGGAAGAAATATTTGAAAGAATCGAGGAATCCGTACCAAATGACAGAATAAATAACCTAACACAACAATATGAACAGTTAACTACTATATGTGTCAATACTTAAGCCCAAGTCGCGACACTTACGGAAGACGTAAATAAACAGAAAGTACAAATAGGTGAGTTGAGGAGATTTCAGTTAAATTGACAAGTCTTAGTTTAAATGGGGACAGAGATTCAGATGATACAGCTCCATTGCCATTTGCAGAAACCGAAGAGTACCAGAACATAAATAAACATGTTGAAAATCAGGGACAATTTAATGAACGCGTTAAAAGGGAATTTGAGGCGTTACGAAAACAGTTCAAACAAATTGAAAGCGAAATCGTAGGAAAAGACAGTAAAAGAAATTTAGAATCACAGATAGCAGAGGGTTTTGAAGAAAATAATTTATTTCATTTACGAGATGCAACAAGAGAGCGTCAGCAGCGCGAACTTGACAATAATCGACATTCGGACTGGGACAGACGCGGTATGTCTTTGTCGCCACGAGGCAAAAACTTTGACTATAAACACTTTTTAACTGTTCGGAAATTTAAGATCTTTCACAATTCTAAGAATGATATACATCCATGTTCATGGTTAGATCAATTTATGTACGCACTTCCGCCAAATTTGCCACCAAGTCACAAACTGGAATTTATGTGTGGCTATTTAGGTCCTCAGGGGACCTACTACAATAAGTGAATATGTGCTGTAGCGTGCACAGGGTCCCGAGCTGTAGTGGTGCTATTTCCCTTTTAGTTTTCTGCACTGCTGCCTACTCTTTTACTATTCTTTGTATCTATCAAAACATCTCTTGAACTATCAATCTATCTAGAAAAGGAGTCGGTAAAGAATAACCAGATATGACTATTTTACCCAAAAGTGATTTCGGAAATTACCGTTTGGATTTACTGTATCTTCAGCAGCATTCATTCTTGGTTTAAACGAAATTTTACCTTTTTATCTTTGTGACAATATTACTTCATATGTTGACGATATTCTTATTGCTAAACATTCTTGGAGTGAGCATAACAAAATTTTGGATTCATTATTACGTTTTTTTGCAAGAGTTGGCATTACAGTGAACTTGGAAAAATCTGAATGTGGTCGTTCTCAGGTGAAATTTATTGGTCATATTATTTCTACAGAAGGTATTCTTCCTGATCCAGAGAAACTAGATGCTATTCGTAATTGTGCTGTTCCTACCACAAAACGTGATGTTCGTAGTTTCCTTGGTGTCTGTAAATTTCTTAGACGCTTTGTTAGATTGGACAATTTGGGCACACCTCGTTTATGTGAACTATCTGGAAAGAATTCTAATTGGTGTTGGGATGAGGAAGCTCAATCGGAATTTGAGTAACTTCGTGATGCTTTAGTTGCTGCTCCACTTCTTCCACATCCGGATTTATCTATAGATTTTTGTTTGGCGACGGACTCATCATACAAAGGCCTAGGTGCATATTTCTTTCAAGAAATAGAAGAAAACGGCGTTGTAGTACAGAAAACTGTTGCATTTGGAAGCCGTGTTCTCTCTAAATCAGAAAAGAATTTTCCGATTACGGAACTTGAAGCTTTGGCTGTTGTATGGACTTTCACAAAATTTCGCATCTTTTTGTATGGGAGACATACTAAGGTTTACACCGATCATCGAGCTCTGGAATTTCTTATGTCGACAGAATTAACACATGGAAGACTGTCACGATGGGCGCTGTATCTACAGGAACTTTACTTTAGTATTGTTTACATACAGGGTTCATCAAATATTATTGCTGATGCTTTATCATGAGCACCTATGAGTTTGAAACAAAGCTCTGAGGAGGAATGCAAAGAAAACGGGGTTCTTCAAATATTATTGCTGACGCTTTATCACGAGCTCCAATGGGTTTGAAACAAAATGCTGAGGAGGAATGCAAAGAAAACAATTATTGTTTGATGTATATTCAAGGTGTTGCGTTTGAAAATTTTATTTCGTCTTCGCTCCAGGACATCGCTAAGGAGTAAAACAAGGATCCAATCTGGAAGGACATTAAGGAGAAGTGGAGGAGAAAGGAAAGCGTAGCGATTAGACAGTATTATTTAGTTCGCAATGATATTCTTTTTAAACGAAAATCGGTTGACAACTCTGTTTGGTTAGTTTGCATTCCTGATGAGTGGGTTAATAAATTGATTTGGTATACACATTTCAGTTATACACACTTTGGTCCCAGAAATTGCTTTCATAAATTACGAGAAAATTGCTACTTCAGTAATATGGAAAAACGTATTCGATTTGTTCTTGCCAAATGCAAATTATGTCAAAAGGCCAAGCCGCCAACTATTTCTCACAGAGCACCGTTTGTTTCCTATCATTCCAGCGAAATTAAAGGTGATGGCTGCAGTCGATTTGTTCGGTCCAGTGGTCCGTTCTACTAATGGTTTTGCGTCCATTTTGGTAGCAGTGGAATTGACATCAAAATATGTGTGTTTTACACCTTTACGCAAAGCAACAGCTCGTTCAGTATCTAATGCTTTCATCAAACATTTTCTTAAAGAAGTGGGCCACGTTGATAAAGTTGTATCAGATAATGGATCACAGCTTCGCTCTAAAATTTGGCTTCCTACTCTACGGCGTCGTAAGATTAAACCAATTTTCATTTCACCTTTTCACTCTCAATCTAAGGTAACATATTTCCACTTAGGTACGTACTTTAGACGTAATTTGCTGCTCGCGATTACGTGATTTATACTTTGTGTTAACTGATTTTGACAATGATTGATTAATAAACAGGGTTGTTACTTATGCATATTATGCATCGCTTGGCTGCTGTGCTTTTTCACTGATGTCATATTTTTTTATTATGTGCCTGCTGTGCTTATTTATTTAAATTATAATTGTCACCTGATTAGTCGTGATGATATGGTTATGTATGTAAGTCATACTTTGTGATTTATCTGCTTGCGCCTTCATGTTTACTTATTAAGATTACATATGAACGTTTATTTGCTTATGCTGATATGATGCTAATGACCTGTTTATTATGTAAGATATATATTTGCTGCTTTGCGTATGGATTGCATATTTACACATTTTTGTTTTGTTGTCATAACTACTCTTTAATTTGGTATATAGAAATGCTGATATACGGTGTTCAACATGGAGTTTAGGTCACACTATGGTATTAATTATAGATTGTTTGCTTGGCAGAGCCTCGTAGGGATTGTGCTACATCCATTTGTTGACATTATGTTCTCTACTTGTATATTTACTCGCTATTGCATGTTTTGCTTACGTTCAGTGCTTTATATTTTAAGATAAGACAATGAACTGCTATAATTCTACGAACGACATTGGTACAAGAAACTTCATTGAAGTCACATGAGCTGGGGGTTTTATGGAAGCTGTATAAATTTTTGCTAATAGAAAGGAAGCTAACGACATGAAATACCAACACTAGGTTTAGACCATTGACAGTTATTACACTGCATTCTTCGTGAGCAATTGAAATAGCAAGTGACACTTGACACAAGAAATACTCCACATGTTTGCTTCTGTTTTGCCATGATTCTTGAAGTGGTGTATACACTGTGAAATGTTTCGATCTTTCACACCTACTTACTGAAAGTTATTCAAACTAAAGGCTGTAGAGGTCATGTATGCATTTCTTTTATTTAATGATGGACAGGGTAACCAAAATGTGTTTTATAATTCATAAGGAGTAGAAAATTTTGGGGAGGTGGATTACACAGAGGTTGTGTGTGGACATTGTGTCTTCGGATTGTATGGGATGATGAATTGAAGTTTGCACTAGGATTTTATCTGTACTTGTTTGAGGAGACTGATTAAAGGAAAGAGTTGTTATGGAAGTAAAATGACATTGATGATAAGGTTTATATGTATCGACGTATTGAAGAGGTATTATTGAGGTATTGAGATTATGTGAAGTTGATGATTATTGGAGTTTTGGTGGACAAGAGGTAAGGTAAATGATTTTGATGATGAGGTTTATATGTATCGACGTAAGAGGTATTATTGAAGTATTAAGATTGTGTGATGCTGATGATTATTGGAGTTTGGGTGGATAAGAGATAAAGTAAGTGAGGAGCATTTTTTGTTGTTGTTGGTTTACATGGAACAAGGATGATGAAGATGGCAGACTAGAGCACTCAAGTGGAAGGAAGATTGTCTACACACACACTTTGTTAAATCAATAAGCAGTATATACTCTTTTTTGGAGAGAGGAAGTAATTGCATATCTTGGCACACTGACAGTTTTTCAGCAACCGTACATTTTAATTTGGCTTGGCAAACATTGGTCTTGACATGATGACTATGACGTTGACTAACTATTATTGACTGTTATACACTGTTGCCACTACTACTTGATACACATGTTGAACATCAAAATTTGACAGAATTGCATTTACACAGTTAACACTATTCAATTACACAGTAGTACTTAAATGTGGATGAAAGATGAGTGAGTGTGTTTTGTGTGTTTTCCTTTCCTAATCCCAAATAATTGGTACCGACCTATCTCCTAAATATTATTTTACTTGTTTATTGTGGCTTGCACTGACACCCATAAATATTATAGGTTTACTATTTGTGTATTTGTAATAGTTAATATGACAATTATCTGATATCATTTGTGTGTTTATTATAATTTGTATGTTTAGTGTAAGAGCATTGATAATAATTTTGTAAAAGCAATTGTGTGTGCATTCAAACTGTTGTTCGTGCTTACACCTATTATCATTGATGGGTGCCACTTGGGAATGTTTAATTTCTGCTGATGAACTCTGATAACTGTTTAATTATGTATAGTGAATATTATGGACTGTTACCTGCACTTGTTCAACATTACTGGGTGTCACTGATGGTATTGCTTCTACTGAAATGATGTCACCTGTTGCTGTCTGCACCTGTTCAATATTACTGGGTGCCATTGATGGAACTGGTTCTACTGAAATGATATCACTTGTTGCTGTCTGCACCTGTTCAACATTACTGGGTGCCACTGATGGAACTGCTTCTACTGAGATAATGTTACTTGTTGCTGTGTGCACCTGTTCAACATTGCTGGGTGCCACTGATGGAACTGCTTCTACTGAAATAATGTCACTTGTTGCTGTCTGCACCTGTTCAACATTGCTGGGTGCCACTGATGGAACTGCTGCTACTGAGATAATGTCACTTGTTGGTGTCTGCGCCTGCTCGCCATTGCTGGGTGCCACTGATGGAAATGCTTTTACTGAGATGATGTCACTTGTTGGTGTCTGCACCTGTTCAACACTGCTGGGTGCCACTGTTGGAACTGCTTCTACTGAAATAACGGCACTTGTTGGTGTCTGCACCTGCTCGCCATTGCTGGGTGCCACTTTTGGAGCTGTTTAAATACTGCTGATGAAATGTTATGAGACTGCTATTTGCATCTGTTGACCATTGCTGGGTGCTACTGTTGGAAAATTCAACTACTGTGAGGAGTGCTACTTGTTTATTGAACTATTGAAAAGATTTTATGTGAATATTTGTATAAACTGATTTTTTTGTGTATTTATTGTTTATGAAATGTTATGAGACTCTTACCTGCACCTATTAAATTTGGCATGAATTATGGCCACTCTCGATATGCAGAATAATATGGTAAATGTTAATTGTTCCAAATACTATACATTAATATCCAGTTACAATATATTGACATACCTTGTTTCTGTACAGTCATCACAAAATTAGAAATTGCATAGTAAAACAGATTGTAATTTATTGTAAAGCATTTCACATTACAAGTATTCAAAATGTATTTGTATTACGTATTTCTTCGACAGCACATTATCTCTAATTGCTAACATGCATTTATCCCGGATTTTTGGATGGAAATTGTGGCAGTTCTAACCGAGATGTATTGTCACCTTGAAAGGTGGCTACACTGAGTCACAGCGCCAGAGATTGCGCCAAAGAGTATTATTCCGCCTCCTCCACTGGCGCAGTAGTTGTTCAGAGAATGTCGAGGGCAGTTGTAGTTCAGAGGTTGCCGTGGGCAGAGTGCTCGTTGAGAGGATGTCGAGAGCTGTACTAGTTGAGAGCATGTCGTGTGCAGTTGTTCTTCTGCTGGCCGAGAGAGTTGATGCTGTTCGGTTGGTGTAATGTATATATGGAAGATGTTGCAATGATCACAGTGTATTTTTCGTCAATATGTATGGAGGTAACAAAAAACTTTTTATTTCAAATTTCCTAAATAATAATGTATCTTGGTCACAGGTTCAGTCAACAAAGAATCTGGCTCGTGCTCATGTATTAGACTTGTAATTCTGATTTCTATGTGCTATTATCGTATTTCTGGATTTTTCAATTACTTCACTGTAAATGGTGTTTAAAATTTCGTGTCGTATTGAGGATGAACCGTGCCAGATACATGTACGTTGAACCACACTACCACACACAGAACAGTTAAACTTGTGCTTTGTTGTTTCGTAGCTTTTATAGTTGCAGGGGCCTTAATTAATCAATTGTGTTAACGGAAATTTCCTTTCGTTCTTTATTGTTATTTTATGCAGTCAGATTGCGTACTAATACTACTCAGGGCCAACCAGTTACGCGACTTCGTAACCGGATACGCAGTTACTAAAATTATTGCATTTTCATCATTTTTATAAATAAGCCCCCATGCAACCTTTCTGGAGAGATGGAAATCGCATGTTGCAAGATCTTGTGATGAGACACCTATTACCATATTAATGAATCTCAGATTTATTTTTCGTTTTCAGCGTTCATAATCCATAATCAGCGTGTTGCTTCATCACAAGAGGGATGTCATGTGTGAATGCCAGAATCAAGTATGCTCGCATTCTGTCGGGGCATTCATGTTAGTTGAATGTTGCTCTATTAAGGGATGTGACATTCCACGCTCCGATCCATATCCGAATGAGGGACTATTTTACCTCCGGAATATTTACGCGAGATAACGCCATTATCATTTAACCATCAGTGAAGCTACATGCCGTCGTGAAAAATTACAGCTGCAGTTTCCCCATGCTTTCAGCCATTCGCTTTACCAGCACAGCAAGGCGTTTTTTTTTTTTTTTTTTTTTTTTAATGTTACAAGGCCAGATCAGTCCATCACTAAGTCCGTTGTGGTTGCGCTTACGGTACGGCTATCCGTATCACTGTGGCACGCAAGCCTCCCCACCAACGGCAAGGTCCATGGTTCATGGGGGAACAAGAAGTGCACTTGCCGTTACATGTTCTTATTTGTCACCCAGTGAATGAATCCCGCTCCTCTGCCTGTTCAAAGTCTAGAACTTTGTCCGCATTTCACAGTTCTACATGCTAATGGTGGTATAAGATAAACTGCAATTCTGAATCCATAACCAACTACCTGTTAACGCACGCACGACGTACAATTGAGTAATACAACAGCTCTACCGTTAGAGGTAACTGTTCACACCGAATAAGCACAGCGGAGAAAGTAATTATACAAGCAAGGAAGCCTCATCAGTTAGGTGTGTTGAAGTCCAACCATGTAATGCTCAAATTTAGAGTTCAGTGAATTATTTTATTTAACTTTTGTATCAACGATAAGGTAGTACATGAAACCAAAACTGTAAATAACAAAAGAGATGCTATACCTACTGAGGTCCGAACAGAGCTGAAACAGTCGGTAATTACATTAAAAGATCAGATTCATTAAGTTTAAACAGACACTGAAGCGACGTTATAAGAACATGAAACTGTAGTAGATAACAAATTAGTCTGTACTTTATCAGCAGCAAAAGCCGTATTTGACATAAAAAAAAACTTTGAGATACGGATGAGTGAGTAAATCGCGGATCTTAAAGTTACAGAAGAGGACAAAAGCAAAGCCGTTAACTTCTAAAACCACCTTACGCATTGAAGGTCTTGCAAGTCTAAAGAGGCTCGACACTACTTTCCCCATTAGGAGGGGCAGGTCGCAGTCATGTGGGCACCGAATTGGAGAACTTCGATCAAAAAAGAAAATACATTCCATAAATTTTACGAAGGCATTCAGAAAATTAATTTCTACAGAATTATCTGAAAAAGACAGAACATTGTTAGCAGAAGCGTAGGTTAATGGCGATGCCCGAAATTGGGCAGTTACAGCTCGTTTGAAGAGAAGGTCTGCCTTGAAACAGACAGAGCTAGATATTTCAAGAATTGCTAAACACACCTACATGCCGACCAGGTAGAGAGGAGACCATGCAGTCCCATTGTGAAAAATTATGTAGAAAAGTAGACCGCGCAAAAGGGGGTGAAATTTGTTATAATAGGAAGAGGTAGGTGAAGGGGAAGATGTTAGAGGCTAGGGAAAATTACAGTTCTATACCCTTCTATAACGAAAACCATACGGGAAACGAAAGGTAGCAACAGTGAAGGGCCAAACTGGTGCGGATAGAAGTGGTAGACTCCTTGCATAATTATAACCGATATCAACATAAAAATGTAAATGGTAACATTGAGCAAAAGAATAGAGAAAGAATGATTTGTTGTTTCAATGACAGAAATGAAGATTCCTATAATTGTTGCGAAAATGACATAAATAAATGGGGGAAAAGAAAATCAGACTCTAAATTAAAGTGAGTTCAATAGTTACCTCAAGTATGTGGGGGAAAATAAATCAGTAGGTTCCCCAAGATCAGAAAACCGCAACAGGTAGACGAAGATGACATTTTCGCATTGAGTACATGTGGAGTTTGTAATATACTTATGAGTAATAAAGCAAAAATTAGAAACATAGCTCTGGATTCTGGCCCTAATTGGCCAGTTGGGACCGACCAGCTGCCATGTCATCTTCTGACAATGGCGTCATTGGTTACAGTATGGAAGTGCGCAGAGTCAGCACATCTCTCTCTCAACCACTGTCCATGTTCTTCACCTTGATGTTGCTACTGTGTCCCATATCAGTCCTTCTGCCAATGAAAAATCCCTGGCAATACTGGGTCTGTGTCCTCTGCACAGTAAGCAGACCACTGAACTACAGAGGCAGACGAATTAAAAGACAAATGCACCCAAGAAAGAAAAGTTTACATCTTGCAAAATTATAGGAATATATGTTGACAGTAGTACTGAGAAACTAGTCAGAGAAGTAATTATAGAGAATAGGAACGGTATTGGGGTAAATGGAGAATATAATCATTGTGTAGAGAAATTATGTAGATTATGTAATGACCCAACGAAGTACAAAAACGAGAAGGAAGATAGTGTAAAGAATAGGTGGAAGAAAATAGAAGAAAACAGTAATGTGAGACTATATGATGATGCTGAAAGTAACGTTGATAGTTCTAGTGATGTGGGGAATAATGCAAGTGAATCCAATTTCAACGTAAAAATAATACAATAGAAAATTCCACTGAGGAACTTGAAGATGACGTGATCGATGTGAGTGTTACCGTAATTAGTCTGGATAAATGTAGTGGAAATAACAAAGCATAAAAGATTTGCAAGATAGTATTCCAAATAAGAGTGAATTAATTAATGACAGAGACTAGCTAAATCAAATTCAAAAGGGTAACGGAAAAGTAAAAGTAAGTGAGCCAAAAACACACAAAGAGATTCATAAAGTAGTAGGAGGGAGCCCTCAGGAAAGGGAACAGGAAGCATTGATAGAAACCCACCTTTTAGACATTAATGAGGAGATAGAATATAAAGATTTTGAGGGAAAAGTGCAGATGGTTCTGAGTATAAGAATAGGCATAATGATAAGACCAGTGGGATCAAACAGAGATGAGGATTAAAAGTCTACCTTAGATAAATTTGAAGTAGGAAATGGAAAGAAAGATACTCTCCTAGAAAAGCCAGCAAGGTAAAAGAAATTGTTTGATAGTGTAGGAAGGGCATAGTGATAATAGCAGTGGCAAGAACCAGAGTAAAGATGGGGATGAAGCAACTGCCCAAATTTGAAGTAAGAGATGGGAAGGAAGATACTCTTCTAGAAGACCCAGTAGTGGAAAATAAGAAAACTCCCAGAGAAATCTAATAAATTGGTCCAAGGGATGATAGCTGATAGTACTGCTGAATCCATAGGACATGACCTATTATGGGAAAAGAATAACGATGCTTCAATTATGGCAGGATTGAACAACCTCTGATTAAACACTTCCGGGCTAAGTTGCCGTGGTCGATCTGTAGAACTTCTTCTCCCTGACGTTTCGTTCTCAACTACGGAGAACATCTTCCGAGGTGAGTCGACGACTGGCTGTTAAGAGCTGGGGCCGCCGCTTATATGGAGATCGTAGAGGGCACCACCGTACGTCACGTGGCGTCGATGTGCAGCTATCTCTGGCTATCGTCTGTTCTCTCGATTGCAGGCAATCGATTGTCACGTGATTGATGCAACGTCGACCGCCATATCTTGTCCAATTTTAATCCTTCTTCTTTACGATTAAAATTGTATTGACGTTTGTGGATTTCAATTGCCTCTTTATACATACGTGTATAATAATGCGACGTCCTCGCTAGCACGCTTGTCTCACCAAATTTTGTTTCGTGATCTCCATCCTTAAAAACGTGTTTCGCTACTGCCGATTTGTCGATATGTCCCAAGCGACAGTTTCTTTTGTGCTCCGTCAATCGTGTATTGATGCTTCTTTTTGTAGTTCCTGTGTAAACCCTGCCACAACTACACGGAATTTTATATACCCCTGGGGTGACTAGGGGGTGACGACCATCTTTTGTTGATCTTAGGCATTCACTAATTTTCTTAGTAGGTCTGAAAATAGTCTCCACCTGAAACTTGGCTAGTACTTTCCCAATGCGATCCGTCATGTTAT
Organism: Schistocerca piceifrons; assembly: GCF_021461385.2. NCBI lineage: Eukaryota > Metazoa > Arthropoda > Insecta > Orthoptera > Acrididae > Schistocerca > Schistocerca piceifrons. The sequence continues at coordinate 510,332,142 of NC_060138.1, forward strand.
GGATGAACGGAAGAAATACTTTTCCAGCTGATGGTTGTTGCTATCTCCTATTTTTAGGCATTTTTCTACTTGGGTGAAGTGCTCGGTTAATCTCGTTTTTCGTATAACCATTTTTCGCAAAAGCCATTCGTAAATGATTTAGTTCTTCTTGTAAGTAGCCTGGTTCACAAATATTATTGGCCCTATCCACTAGTGCTTTTATGACCCCCCTCTTTTGCCTAGGGTGGTGGTTTGAGTTCTTATGGAGGTAGCGATTGGTATGTGTACCTTTCCCGTAGACCTTATGGCCTAAGGTCCCATCCGCCCGTTTGATAACTGATACATCCAAAAAGTTAAGTTTTCCATTCTTCTCTTTCTCCATAGTAAATTTGATCTTTGGGTTGATGCTATTTAAGTGCACCAGGAAATCATTCAAGTCTTCTTCCTCATGATTCCATATTACAGAGGTTGACGGAGCACAAAAGAAACTGTCGTTTGGGACGTATCGACAAATCGGCAGTAGCGGAACATGTTTTTATGGATGGAGATCACGAAATAAAATTTGGTGAGACAAGCGAGCTGGCAAGGACGTCGCATTATTATACACGTATGTATAGAGAGGCAATTGAAATCCACAAACATCAATACAATTTTAATCGTAAAGAAGAAGGATTAAAATTGGACAAGATATGGCGGTCGACGTTGCATCAATCACGTGACAATCGATTGCCTGCAGTAGAGAGAACAGACGATAGCCAGAAATAGCTACACAACGACGCCACGTGACGTGCGGTGGCGCCCTCTACGATCTCCATATAAGCGGCGGCCCCAGCTCCTAGCAGCCAGTTGTCGACTCACCTCGGAAGATGTTCTCCGTAGTTGAGAACGAAACGTCAGGGAGAAGAAGTTCTACAGATCGACCACGGCAACTTAGCCCGGAAGTGTTTACTGATGAAGACGCCGGCCGTGAAAGCCTACATGGGATGATAAGGTAGAATTATTTGGTCTAAAAGAATGTGCCATATTAGACACTGGAAGTGAACTGAAAAGTACTAGAGAGGCTAATTGGGTCATTATAGAGTTAAGAATAAAATTAGAGAAATGCCTTACCAGGATAAAGTATTATAATTGCTACGGATAAACAAGCAAGCCTTTTAGAAAAGAAGTGTTTTGTGTTTTAATATTAACAGCTATAACTTAGTATATTTTTGGTTGTATCAGATTTAAGTGTGTATATTCTTTTTGGATCTGACTGAATGAATGAGGACCATGTAAACATAAACTGCGATCAGCAGTTGCTGACAGTTAAGTATATAGTTGTTGAAAAGATGTTTAATTTTGCTGGACATGTTGGAGGTAAGGGTAAACCATTAGCTTGTTTAAATATGATAGAGTTACCCCGTAATGATTATTTCAATGATGTGGATGAGGAAAAACTTGTAGCAAATGGACATGCATACCTGGAGTAGGAATGACTATTTTGACAAAAGACAGGAGAAATCACTGAGATCACTTGAGTGCAAGAGTCTGCCCTATACCAACTAGTAGTGGAAAATGAATAGGTGTTTTCAGAGGAACAGGTAAGGTTGCAGATTAAACATCAAACCACATAATCCATTTTATGTGAAATCATACCCTATACCAATAGCAAAAATAAAGGCTGCAGGTGCAGAGCTTAACAGAATGGAGGTGTTGGGAGTAATAAAGAGAAGCAACAGTAACTGTAGCTACAATGTGTTTTGGGAAGGAAGATGGAGGACTCAGAGAAGTAAATAATATGAGAAAACTAAATACCATCACAGAAGGAGACTGTGATAAACTGAACAGCTTTGATGAAATAATCCAGAGTTTTAATAGTGTTAAATACATTAATAGCCTGCATTTAACTGCAGGACACTGACAACTATCAAATGCTAGAGAATCTTGAAAGTATGCTTTCGTTTTATTTGTAGAAAAATATTACCAGTATTTTGTATCTCCTTTCGGTTTGCATATATTAGTATCTATATTTACCTGTTCGTTGGATAAAGTTTTGGGAACGGACATGGGTAATGAAACAACGGTGTACATGGATAATAGTTTACTTAATAGCTAACAAGTTGAGATGATTACTTTAACATATGGAGGCAAGTTTTCTTAGCTCTATACAGAGGTGGTTAAAGTTGCATGTGAAGAACTCTGAATTTTCGAGTAGGGAAATCATGTTCTGGGGTATTTGATCTCAAGGGGATTAGGAAAGACCCAGAGAAAGTAAAGGCAATCAGAAAATTCAAAGTTTCAAAATGTAGAAAACAACTTAAGGTATTCATGAGGTTGTGTGGATTGTATCAGCAATTTGTATCAAATCATTCTTTTGATAACGTAGATACAATGAATTGCCAAAGAAGAACAAAATATATCTGTGAACCAAAGAGTGTGTGGAAAAATTTGTATAGATTAAGTTAGCAGCTGGTGAAGACAATATTTTAAGTCACCAAGATTAAGGGCAATCCAAGAACAATAGCATCGATACATCGTAGCATTTGCTAGTAGGACCTTGAGCAAATTTGGATTAAATTACGCCGTATCAGGGAGAGAAACTTGAGCCATTGTTTGGGCATTCAGGAAATTTTATAATTTTTCAGAGCTGCACAAAGTAATGACTAATATTGACCACAGGGCTTTGACCTTCCTCAAAATTTAAGCTTATGCACAGTAGAATTACTAGGTGGATATTCTATTTACAACAATTTGATTTGCAAATAAAGCATATAAAAGATGAATTTAATGTAATGTCAGATGCTTTGTCAAGATCACCCATTCCTGACGATGCGCTGTGCAGGTGAATTAGGATTAGGATTGTATAGGAGACTTTATTATATACAATGACTTGAACAACTCAAAGTGGCTAGTTAAATCTGAGCTTAGGAAAATGGACAGTGTTAAAATATCAAGCTATTATTGCTTTTTTGATGATTAACTGTTGAGAAGGAAGGATGACACATCACATTTAAGGAGAGTGTGCTAGCTCAATAGTCACATAGTTACTTAATTTACTGTATTCATTTGGGTTATAGCCATTGTGGAACTAAAAAGTGTTTAGAAAAAATTAATGGACTCAGGAATTTTAATAATAAGTACAGGAGAGTATATAAACACATAAAGACCTCTGACCTATTTATGAGAGCTAAAGCAATCAACTGAAAGAGTCAGGGTCCTATGCAGCTCATATTACCCACTGATGTACTACAGTTAATAGGTTAGGAACCCTTTGGCCCATTGCCTAGAAAACCTGGAGGTTCCTGTTATATTTTAATAGCTGCTATTGTGTTTTCCAAATATGTTAGGTTATATCCCATGAGAAAGGCCACTGACAAGGCTGTATGAATCAAGATGTACAAAGATTATTTTGTGAAAGTAGGCAAACACAAGGCTATCGTATCTGATAATGGTTCACAATTTACTCCCAAGAACTGAAAAATAAGATGCAAAATCAGGGAGTCAAACTGAACTACATAACTGCTTACCATGCAGCTAGTTATCTAGCTGAGTACTATGTGAGAGAGATAGGGAAACTTTTCTGGATTTTTTCCATCATAAGCACAGAAATTCGGTTAAATATGTACATAATTCTGAAAATATACTTAGTTCTCTTGGACATGAAAGTACCGAATTTTCTCCTATTTAGATTTTGAAAGGAACGAAAAAGCGTAACTTTATAGAAGTCAAAGTCTCTCCCAGGAGTGACTCGTCATTAACAGAGATGGAACAATTAGTCTGTGAAATATGGAAAGACAAACATTAAGCCACGAGAATAAATATCATGAAAAAGGGAGACTAATGAAGATACAGGTGAGAGATCTCGTTTTTTTTTTCAAGTCTCATGAGAAGCCAAAAGAAATCCGCTCTGAGATTTTCAAATTTTTCTATGTTTTAAAAGAACCCTTCGAGGTAACTGATGTACCTTATCCCAGCACGTATTACCCTCTCAGCCATCTAATTGACCACTCAGCTAAAGAGGCAGATGGAGTCAGAAAAATAGTCTACATAAATTGTACAAGAAATGCAAGAAATGAATGAATGAATATATTGGTGTCACAGATGCAACTTTGTTAACAAGAAAAGACTCTGTAAGTGTTGAAATAGTAAGGAATATAGTTAAGGTGGGAATGTGTTAATTGCCAGAAAGGATTTAGAACGGTCTTGTAAGAAATAGGCTGTGAGAATTCAGTTAAAAAATTATAACTAGGACATGCCATCAGTCTGCGAGTTTTCATAGTTTATGAAAATATATGTGTGAATAGTCGGCATGTTTAACAGCAACAGAACTGTGAGAATGTATTAAGGTAGGAACTGTGGTGGTCTGAACAGTAATTAAGATATCTTACTTTTAAAACCACAATCTTACAAGTAGATATTTTGTGCCAGTTGTGTGAGAAATGCATTAATACAATACACAGGTACTAAATTCTCCAGTGTTCCATATTCTTAGTATAAGAATAAAATATAATAGTCTGTTGTTGTATACAGAATACTGCTTACTACAAAAGGTTGTATGTGCTCGATTAGGTCAAATCGTAAATTTTGAAATAGAGTAAGCAATATACACTCCTGGAAATTGAAATAAGAACACCGTGAATTCATTGTCCCAGGAAGGGGAAACTTTATTGACACATTCCTGGGGTCAGATACATCACATGATCACACTGACAGAACCACAGGCACATAGACACAGGCAACAGAGCATGCACAATGTCGGCACTAGTACAGTGTATATCCACCTTTCACAGCAATGCAGGCTGCTATTCTCCCATGGAGACGATCGTAGATATGCTGGATGTAGTCCTGTGGAACGGCTGCGCCATGCCATTTCCACCTGGCGCCTCAGTTGGACCAGCGTTCGTGCTGGACGTGCAGACCACGTGAGACGACGCTTCATCCAGTCCCAAACATGCTCAATGGGGGGCAGATCCGGAGATCTTGCTGGCCAGGGTAGTTGACTTACACCTTCTAGAGCACGTTGGGTGGTACGGGATACATGCGGACGTGCATTGTCCCGTTGGAACAGCAAATTCCTTTGCCATTCTAGGAATGGTAGATCGATGGGTTCGATGACGGTTTGGATGTACCGTGCACTATTCAGTGTCCCCTCGACGATCACCAGTGGTGTACGGCCAGTGTAGGAGATCGCTCCCCATACCATGATGCCGGGTGTTGGCGCTGTGTGCCTCGGTCGTATGCAGTCCTGATTGTGGCGCTCACCTGCACGGCGCCAAACACGCATACGACCATCATTGGCACCAAGGCAGAAGCGACTCTCATCGCTGAAGACGACACGTCTCCATTCGTCCCTCCATTCACGCCTGTCGCGACACCACTGGAGGCGGGCTGCACGATGTTGGGGCGTGAGCGGAAGACGGCCTAACGGTGTGCGGGACCGTAGCCCAGCTTCATGGAGACGGTTGCGAATGGTCCTCGCCGATACCCCAGGAGCAACAGTGTCCCTAATTTGCTGGGAAGTGGCGGTGCGGTCCCCTACGGCACTGCGTAGGATCCTACGGTCTTGGCGTGCATCCGTGCGTCGCTGCGGTCCGGTCCCAGGTCGACGGGCACGTGCACCTTCCGCCGATCACTGGCGACAACATCGATGTACTGTGGAGACCTCACGCGCCACGTGTTGAGCAATTCGGCAGTACGTCCACCCGGCCTCGCGCATGCCCACTATACGCCCTCGCTCAAAGTCCGTCAACTGCACATACGGTTCACGTCCACGCTGTCGCGGCATGCTACCAGTGTTTAAGACTGCGATGGAGCTCCGTATGCCACGGCAAACTGGCTGACACTGACGGCGGCGGTGCACAAATGCTGCGCAGCTAGCGCCATTCGAAGGCCAACACCGCGGTTCCTGGTGTGTCCGCTGTGTCGTGCGTGTGATCATTGCTTGTACAGCCCTCTCGCAGTGTCCGGAGCAAGTATGGTGGGTCTGACACACCGGTGTCAATGCGTTCTTCTTTCCATTTCCAGGAGTGTAGCATTAGCTGGTCGTTATTCACTGAGAGATTCACATGCTTGTACAATTACATAATATCATTTTGGTAAAATTTTGAGAAATGTTGATCAATATGAAGTTATATAAATCACCAATACTTGTGCATGAGTGTGGAACTGAGTATATTGCTTCTGTTGATTAGAAGTGCAGGATAAAGAACGCATATGAATATTTTTCAGCAATTTAAAGGAAGAATTGAATTTAGGTGATGGCATGTGAAACTGTAGACGTTTAAATTATTCTCGTTTATTTGTGTGAAAATTATATGAAATATGTACTATAGCAAATGTTTCCAATTTTGCGTAGATAAACTAGAAGTTTACTGTGAATGTTTCCCGTTTCTAACAGTCACAATTTTAGTTTCGTATATAACATGGGTATTTACACTGTTCCAGGCTGTTTGTAACAATTATACGTCATCCTAAAACATTACGCCTTGTGTTGTCTTTGATAAACTGTGATTCGGTACACGGGCATATGTAAGGCAACACTTAGTAACATCGTAATAATAACTCAAACTTATTTTTCGTTCTTAGCGTGCATGAACAACTAGTTACTGCATTACAAGACAGATGCCTTTTGTGAATGTCAGAATCAGACATGCTCGCTCCGTCTATGAACAATTATGTTATCTAACTGAACTAGGAAGCACCCAAGCATAAACTCAAAAATGCCTCATCTACATGACTACGTTACCCTGCAATTCACACTTGCATGCTTGTAGCAGAAATTTCATCGAATCGCCTTCAGACTATTGCCGTCCCCCCCCCCCCCCCCCCCCCCCCCCCCGTTCTTTCCTCGAACAGCGCATGGGAAAGGTGAAGTCTCGTGCCGGTTCTGATTTTTCTTACATCATTACGACGGTCATTTATACTTATGTAGGATGGCGTCAACAAAATATTTTCACATTCGCAGCAGAAAGTTGGTGAATGAAATTTTATGAATAGATCTCGTCGCAACGAAAAACGCCTATGTTTTAATGACAGCCACGCTAACTCGCTTATCATATCCGTGACTCTCTCCTCTATCTAGCATTAATACAAAACTTGCTGCCCTTCTTTGAACTTTTTTGATGTCCTCCACCAATGTTATCCGACACGAATCCTATACCGCGTAGCGATACTCCAGAAGAGGAAGGAAAAGCGTAACAAAGGCAGTCTCTCTAGTAGATTTGCTGCATCTTCTAAGTGTTCTACAAAGTCTCTGGTTCGCCTTCTCGACAACATACCTATGTGATCGTTCCAATTCAAGTTCTTCGCAATTGTAATCCCCAGGTATTTAGTTGAACTGATAGCCTTTAGATTTCTGTGATTCATCGTGTAACAGAAAATTAACGGATTCCCTTTAGTACTCATGCGGGTGATCTCACACTTTTCATTATTTAAAGTCATTGCCAATTATAACGCCATAAAAAATCTTATCTAAATCATTTTGCAATTGGTTTTGATCTTCTGATGACTTGACAAGATGGTAAATGACAGCGTTACCTGCAATCTTAGAGGAGTGCTCAGATTGTCTCCTGAACCGTTTATATAGATAAGGAACAGCAGAAGACCTATAACACTTTTTTGTGGAATGTCAGTACCACTTCTGTTTTAACTTTCTGTCAGTTACTACCTACTGTCAATTTTCTGATATGAAATCACGAATGCAGTCGCACAACTGAGACGATTCTCCATAGGTACCCAATTTGATTAGAAGTCACTCGTGAGGAACATTATTAAAAGACTGCTGGAAATCTAGAAATATGGAATCAATCTGAGACCCCCTGTCGGTAGCATCCATTACTTCAAGTGAGTAAACAGCTGGTTGTGTGACTACATTCAGAGCCCATTAAACTCTTCAACTTCTCTCTCTCTCTCTTATGATTTTCTCCCTGGTGAGATTAAACAGTACCCATGCAATGCATTTCCCTGATTTAATCCAGCTTTTATGTAAGTACGCGCATTCAGTTTTTACTCGCTCTCGATTGAGTCATACATACTCCAATCATTTCAGTGAGGTTATTTGAGATTCGGAATTCCTTCAGGATATTATAGAAGCTACCTCAGTTAATAATGTCATAAGCTCCTTGAAAATCTATGAACATTAACTGGACTTTTCTATCTCTTTCCCAACATTTTTTAAGAATTTCCTAAGAGCAAACAAATCGTCAGGACTTGAACTGTTTGGACGGAATCCAGCCTGATATTCTCCGATTAAATTTTCTGCAAATGGTTTTAGCTTTCCTAAAATAATATTAGAAAGGACTTTGGATGACACTTTAAGTAAACTGACTCTTCAGTTTAGAGCAAACCATCTTGCTTCCTTTCTTCTATATTGTACAAACGACTGCAGTTTTCAAGCCGTCCGGTGACTCACCGGTCTTCCAAATGAACTGAATGAGATTTCACAGCTCAATCTGTTGTCTTCTTCCTCCATACTTCAATATTTATGCAAAGAATATATCCTATCCTGGCGCTTTATTGCTTTTCAGTTTCGATATATTTTCTCCACAGTAATGTCAATCTTTGGTTGATTTGTTTCTTCTTGATTTTCACTGAAACGTAACTCTGTGTTAGGGCCGCTGAGTAGCTCGCAGAAGTATTCTTTCCGTTACTCTAAGACTGATTCAGCATTCATAATTATGTTTCCATTTTTCTCATTGATGTACTGACGTCCTGAGTTGAACCCTTTTCTTGGTGCTTTCACTTGTTGGAAGAATCTGCCACTATCCGGGTTTCGGTTATTCAGTTCCACATTTTCAAGATTTTTTGTTAGGTAATTTCTCTTTTCAGTTCTCAGTACTCTTGATGTCTCTCTGCGAGCTTCTAAATATATTTTCATGTGTGTTTCATTATCTATATCCTGTACCATAACTCATGCACTTTTCCTTCCCTCCAGTACACCTCCACATTCCGCGCTGAACAATCTTCTTTCCTCTTGTCTTTTCTTTCTACCCGGCACTTTATTCGCAGCGTCTGTCACGGCTCTCTTCACAATGTGCCACCCTCTATCCACGTCTTCTACATCAACTACATTTTTTAGAACTTCGGAACAGTTATTTATTTAATTCTTTATGTTTCCGCCACTTTTCAGTTTTGCAACATCAAACTCTTGGTTTCCATTCTTTTTTTCTTACCAAACCTGAGCTTTTGTAGGTCTAGTTTTGCTTATATCAAGAAATGATCAATCCCACTTCCGCTCTTTGTCGGCTACGACATCTTTAATCATTTTCCCGTGCTGCATCTGTATCATTACATGCTCTGGCTGACTGACGGTTTTTTCATGGTGTCCTGACCGTCGTCAGTTGATGAACGAAGGGGCAGTGTAGTGTAAACCAGAGATCTACTGTGACCGGTTATTTAGTATTGCCTCCTGTTATGACTGTGGATGAGACAGGATTGCTCCCAATTTCCATTGGTCAAGGGGCCTGAAGGTGATATAATGGAACACCGAAACTGACTGCGTAAACAAATTAAATGCGAAACAGGCGGTTGCAATCGTTTTAATTTGCATTTTGTTTATCCATCCGGTGAGCACCACGTTCCTAGGTGAATTTTCTTATGTGTAAGTGTTGTTGAACTGATAACAATGGCCGGCCGCTGTGGCCGAGGGGTTCTAGAGGCTTCAGTCCGGAACCGCGCTGCTACTACGGTCGCAGGTTCGAATCCTGCTTCGGGCATGGATGTGTGTGATATCCTTAGGTTGGTTAGGTTTAAGTAGTTCTAAGTTCTAGGGGACTGATGACCTCAGATGTTTAGTCCCATAGTGCTTAGAGGCAATTGAACCATATTTTTGATAACCATGTTCTTTCTAACGGTAAAAGTTATCATCCTGAATCTGTGGTTTCATCGTGGAAGTTGTGCTTCCTTTTGGTAGAAGAGTAGATATTTTCTTGCCTACTTTGACGTTAAAACCACTTAGAAGCGCATGTATGTCCCTTTTCACGATTTCTTCTTAAATACGATCTAGCTCATCATAAAACTCCTCTGTTTTGTCGTCTGTCTTGTCTTCAGTAGGGGCATGATCTTCGATGAAGGTTGCTTTTCTGCTTGATTGCAATGTATGACAAACGCTTTGTCACAGTTTTGAACTGTTTTTCATGGTTGGCATGTTCTTACTGATGGTAAAACCCGTCTCAAATTGCCTTTCATATACCTCTCCATAGCAATTTATACCGTTCCTATGTAGTTCGCATACCTTTCGCCTATCCATTTGGTTTCTTATAACGCCGCTACATCTATCTTCTAAAGTGCTACCTCTGACGCTACTGCCGACGCGGTCTCTGGCGGTTGAGGCTTTGGGCGTTCCAGGTAAGTATGATCAAATTATTTTTCTTTTTAGTTGCTGCATTTTTCTTCCAGTTAATCTATCTGATATCCGAGGCTGATTTGTTGATTTTTTTTATCTTTATTCCCTTTTTCTGGTGTAGACTATCAGACCGACGACGAGCTCTCAACCTGGAGGTCCAGGGACTTCTGTTGGGATTGTCATACCCTAGCGGAGTGGACCAGTTTTAAAGAGCTAGTCATTCTCCGAGAGGGGATGGGATTTAGTGGCTTAACACAGAGATAACATATCTGCCAAAAACTTTACTTGAGTTTTTGTGGCTATATCTCTTCGACATCAGTATAACCCTCAAGACCTATCATCGATTCATTTACCCTGCTCTTTCTTCGAACGAGTTTCGGACCGGCTCTGGCCATGCCCTGCCCCACCTTACAGAACCTGTTTGCTTTTGTGTATCGACGTTGCCGCTTCCTACGCCGGTGAAGTATGCGGTGAAAGGGAAGTCAGGAGATGGAAAGGAATTGGAAGGGAGAGGAGTGTGAAGGAAGACGGGTCACTGTGAGATAAGCTACCGACTACATAGTCTCAGCTTCTCAGGAACCCACAAACTCTTCCACCAAAATAGACAGTGCTACGGTAAGGCGGTGACTCCTGGGAAAGAATCGTTGTATTTAACAAAATTATTACACTTGTTGGCGTAGGGTTGGGTCAAAAAACAGTTTAATACTCCACTACCTCTCTAACATTTGGAAACTACAAAATAAATAAATTGATAAATAAAATCAGCCAGTTCTACATGATACCAACATTTCTCCACTTACGACAAAAACATACTTCTTCCTTCTTCAGATGTTGCATTCCCAATATGACTCTACACAATTTTGCGACCGAGTGAGGTAGCACATTCTGGAGGACGACGATTCAAACCCGTGTCAGGCCATTCTGGTTTAGGTTTTCCATGATTTCCATAAATCGTTTCAGGCAAATACCGGGATGGTTCCTTTCAAAGGGCAAGGCTGATTTCCTTCCCCATCCTTCCCTAAACCGATGGGACCGGTGACCTCACTGTCTGGTTCGCTTCCCCAGACGAACCAACCAACCAACCAACAACGCACAAATTATACCCTAAGAGCGCGTCACCAACTTAGAATCGAAAAACGCTCGTTTTCCTATCGTCCAATGGATCAACATCAACTTACAGAATAATATACGTCACCAGGTTCCATCGGCTGCCTCAGACTTCATACTCTCAATAAAAATCACAGAGACCATTTCTAAAAGACAATGATGTTGTTCTCCAACTCTTTATAACAGTTGTAATAATCATGGTTTTCGCCGTTAATGGCTGGAGCGTTCCACAGCGATAGCATTGGTGCCTGGCAGCATCTGTAGTCCTGGTGTTTGTTGGTACGTGGCTCTGCTGTCGCCACGTCCCTCTCAAGCAGCGTACGATATATGCGGCATAACAAATACGACCGTTTTTGATATACGTTATAAGATTCAAGTTTATTCTTTTCACAGTTCTTCATAAAAGAATATAATCAACGGCCCAATGTTCTGAGATCAGCGGGACAAAGTGGTATCTCACAACCTTTTCCTAAGAGAGTGCTTCGCGAGAGTTCGTGGTAAGCAGCCATGGAGATAGTTCACGTAGGAAGCCTCTGATACACAGTCGTGTAGAAACGTTATCTTGGGATCGTCAAAGGCATTGCAGAATTACACTGTCGCTATGTATATCGGTGGCCTAATTCTTCTACAATTATTTAATAGCCATCTTTCGCAAAGCTGTAACGAAATCCACACGTTCGCGTGGTATTGTTAATGGTTAACAGCATAAAGGAAGCAATGGGTTGTCTGTAATCTCAACGACTGAATGGTACTACTCACGTAAGTTGCCGTATTATACGAATCATAGCAATGGCTATAGAGGCCTGAGACTGCAGGAGTACGAAATAAATGGATTTGAGTATTTTATGGCAAATACCGTGTTTGACAATGAAAGCGTTCGTGGAATATTACTGCAAACAGTTAACTATGTTCCAATTGAAAGAAAAACAGCCCTCGGTCACTACTGTTAACAAATTAACCGGGTTTCAACACTGCTAGGAGTGTCTTCCTCAGAATTTGAATCAAAGAATGGTCTATATCCTATTACATGGTCACAGAATTATGACTAAAAACGTATGCTAGAGCATAAATACGGAATCATCGTGAAAGACTGGCAGTAGTAGTAAGTACATGTCATTTATAAAATAATAAAAATGCCAAAAGGGCATTAGTCACAAAGATATTTAAGATAAAGAAAACTGTGATCGCGAGCCACTAAGGGCTGCTCGTTACTTGCATGGTGCACGTTGCAAAACGGACTGAGGTTAGAGAGTAAATATCTCTGGAGTGAGCATTCACATGCGCAGAACAGATTTTGTGCTGTCAACATACGTTGCCGGCCTGGTCACGTGTTCTCGGGACGTTGTGTGTTTGTCCGTGTAGTGAGTGCCCTGTATATTTCGAATGTCACTACATCCCTAGTACAGACAGATTCTTTTCGTATGTGTCGTGGATGATTTATATATGTTGCGCAGACGTATTAACAGTATTTGATACCGGGAATAATCCAGCTACGTAACTTTTAAGGGCAAGCGATATTGCATTCTGCTTCTTTGCGATAGGTGTCACAGTTCTAATGCACTCGATTTTTGGTAGTTTTCGATATGATACGTCACTTTATAGTATTACAGAGCCTAACGTACATTTTTGCAGTGATAGTTTTGCAAAACGACTTGACAACACGCTAGTATTTTTGCAAGTGTCCGAAAAACACCGAATTTGCCACACATTAGCGATTAAACCCCGTTCATTCGTCCTTTTTTTCTGTTATTTCTACGTATTTATTTTCTCGTTTTTGCGACCTAAAGCACAACTTTTGTTACTGGCGACACTTTGAAGTGTTTATTTAACGCATTTTACGTACTTGCTCCCAGTTTATTAAATAAATAGTAGACTGAGTAAGAAGGGGGAAAAAAGGCGATCGGAGAATAAATGTACTGTAAAGCAAATACAGTTGGTCATGTAACAGTCAACCCATATAACACCATTAAGGGAAGTGGAAAGTGGCACAAATGAAGGAGTTTGGGGACACGTTACTAATATTTTACGCTTCTTAATCAAATGGTGAAGAAAATAAATTGAAGGCAAAATACGCCAAAGAAGTTGAATGTGTACTTTGATTAGCTACACTATTGTGTTTTTTATTTGATTTGTGCAGAAAATGTATTTAAGCTGAATGCAGAAATTGGCAGTACGTGGAAAGTTAAAAATAGTTGGTATAGCATCTACCTTCAGCCACCCACGTCCAAATTTTTCTCTGCCTAAACATTCCTTTTCAAAGTGTTCTGAACATACTTTGGAATATTTTGTGGGGACAAAATTTCTCCTCCTTATTTTCTGGAGCCACATCTTTACTCGTTGTTCATCCTTCGGGAAACTAAAATATAAATCACACATAATCATTCACCATGTCCTAGACACACTTAACATGATCTCCTAATGTAACTTTATAATAAATAAACAGGTTTGGACACACACATTATACGAAGACAATTACAGACTCCCACTCTATTGAATTTATCTGTCTCCCGTCTTTCAAATCTATATATATAATCGACAAGTCGCTGATAAATACATGGAGGATAGTATTTGCTGTTCCACTAGCAAATTTACGAGAGGAAGCGATTGTTTGTAAGCTTTTGTACGAGCCATAATATCTATTATATAGTCATAAAATCGTAGAAAAATAGGTCTACAGAATCAAGCCTTAATTATAATACGTCTCGAAATTTTTAAACATTATACCCATGAAACGTTACTATCCCTCTTTTCACAAATTTTTCTTTGCATCCGTAGCAACAACAGTAATTCACCATCGCTATTACATTATCAACAAACGGTGAAAACACAACAAAAGCTCTTGATATTATAAACTTCAAACTCTGCGGAAAGAACACACGTACAGCGAAGTCCCGAAAACACGTGACAATCCTGATTTAATGTTGACAACATGCGCAGAACGCAATGCTCACTCCAGACATATTTACTCTATGACTGAGGTGCCCGCGTTAACAAATGCGGCCAGGTGAACGTGGCACTGCAACGAGCGCGCCATCTAGTAGCCTTAACGAACAGCTACAGCTACGTAACAAAAATTTTTTTCAACGCTATAAAGCCGTTGCTCGATATCTGACTTCGGGTCTCCTTGTGCAGGTTACCGAAATGTTCTTTTCCTTCTAAGGTAATCCTGTTGTTGTTGTGGACTTCAGTCATGAGACTGGTTTGATGCAGCTCTCCATGTTACCCTATCCTGTGCAAGCTTCTTCATCTCCCAGTACTTACTGCAACCCACATCCTTCTGAATCTGTTTAGTGTATTCATCTCTTGGTCTCCCTCTACGATTTTTCCCCTCCACGCCGACCTCCAATGCTAAATTTGTGATCCCTCTACCTTAAATGTCTTTGTGACTAATGCCCTTTGGCATATTTATTATTTTATCAATGACATATAAGTACTGCCAGTCTTTCACGATGATTACGTACTTATACTCTAGCATACGTTTTTAGTCATAATTCTGTGACCATGTTATAGAAAATAGACCATTCTTTGATTTAAATTCTGAGGAAGACACTCCTTGCAGCTTTGAAACCCGGTTAATTTGTTAACAATAGTGACCGAGGGCTGTTTTTCTTTCAATTGTAACTATTCACGGTCTCTGAACGTGCAGCCATGTAAAAAATTTTGCGTTAACTATGGTCGACTGTAAACCCTCTCTCTCCCTCATATGTTTGATACTGATATCAGTAATCATTTACGTAAAACGTGCAAATGTAGTTACGTACTCATAGTTTTCCATCATTGAATGAATCCTACTCCAATCTGTTGTACCCTAACCTAACCTAACCTAACCTAACCTAACCTGAAGTCTGTCCGCATTTCATTGTTCTACCTGCTAAAGGTGGTAAAAGATAAACTGCAATATTAAGATTCTGGTAACTGCCTTTGATCAATTACGTCCAAAGCCAAATAAACGATGTGCGACTGAACAATACAACAGCTACTACCATTACACGGAACTGTTAACGTTAAGAAATACTCAGAGTATGACCTGTCGTACAGCTAAGCATGGTATTCTTATCAATTATGTTTGAAGGCGAATCATTTAATGCTCAAAACTTACAATTCAATGAATCATTTTATTTAAGTTTTCTTTCCTACAATAGCTATCATGAATGTGCTAACGTAAAATAAATTATTCATGATTGTAAATTTTGCTTATTCTTTTGCACTGATAACCAGCCACCACACTGTACCTTCTGTACAGGGTAGATTATTAACGTCATACAATAACTTACTATGTTTCGTCTTGCGTAAGTCCTATTTCATGATGCATGATGGATATGCTGATAATGTGTGTGAGTGTATCTAGCAGTAAGCTTAGTTATCAAAAATAGCGTCTCCTGCCCATGGATTTCCTGCCCTCCCACCCCCCCCCCCCACAACCCCGTTATCTTGTCTTTGGAGTGAGGGTTTTAATGCAACTAGTGTCGTGTTCGCCCCCCCCCCCTTTGCACTCCACCACCCCTCCCCCAATAGTATCTACATGCAGATTTCATAAGTGTAGGAGTCTGAATTCTCTGTACTAGGATAAGATACGTATTACAAGACGGTATTTCAAGAAGCTACTACATACGATCGGTATCGTTTCGTCCGATGCCTCGCTGTCGAATCAAGGTAATTCTTAATTGATCAATTCAACTAATTTTCATTGTTGTTGTTGTTGTTGTTGTGGTCTTCAGTCCTGAGACTTGTTTCATGCAGCTCTCCATGCTATTCTATCCTGTGCAAGCTTCTTCATCTCCCAGTACCTACTGCAACATACATCCTTCTGAATCTGCTTGGTGTATTCATATCTTGGTCTCCCTCTGCGATTTTTACCCTCCACGCTGCCCTCCAGTACTAAATTGGTGATCCCTTGATGCCTCAGAATATGTCGTACCAACCGATCCCTTCTTCTAGTCAAGTTGTGCCACAAATTTTTCTTCTCCCCAATTCTATTCAATACCTCCTCATTAGTTATGTGATCTACCTATCTAATTTTCAGCATTCTTCTGTAGCACCACATTTCGAAAGCTTCTATTCTCTTCTTGTCTAAACTATTTATCGTCCACGTTTCACTTCCATACATGGCTACACTCCATACAAATACTTTCAGAAACGACTTCCTGACACTTAAATCTATACTCGATGTTAACAAATTTCTCTTCTTCAGAAACGCTTTCCATGCCATTTCCAGTCTACATTTTATATCCTGTCTACTTTGACCATCATCAGTTATTTTACTCCCCAAACAGCAAAACTCCTTTACTACTTTAAGTGTCTCATTTCCTAATCTAATTCCCTCAGCATCACTCGACTTAATTCGACTACATTCCATTATCCTCGTTTTGCTTTTGTTGATATTCATCTTATATCCTCCTTTCAAGGCACTATCCATTCCGTTCAACTGCTCTTCCAAGTCCTTTGCTGTCTTTGACAGAATTACAATGTCATCTGCGAACCTCAAGGTTTTTATTTCTTCTCCATGGATTCTAATACCTACTCCGAATTTTTCTTTTGTTTCCTTTACTGCTTGCTCAATATACAGACTGAATAGGATTGAGGAGAGTCTACAACCCTGTCTCACTCCCTTCCCAGTCACTGCTTCCCTTTCAAGCCCCTCGACTCTTATAACTGCCAGCTGGTTTCTATACAAATTGTAAATAGCCTTTCGCTCTCTGTATTTTACCCCTGCCACCTTCAGAATTTGAGAGAAAGTATTCCAGTCAATATTGTCAAAAGCTTTCTCTAAGTCTACAAATGCTAATTATGAACTGGTAATATAAGTGTTACGAAGCGCTGGACTCGCAATACGGGTTTCACGTTCAGCATCATCCACCTCTGTATAGCCTTTTGTCAAATTTCTGGCACCATATCACTACTGACGGACGTGATATAGCATCTGTTCCGTTTATGAGGTGCCGCGACACGCGATCGTGGTGCACCTGGTGCTGTGCGCTCCGGAGCAGAGCTTTGTTGGCAAGAAACCCGGCTCACGTGCTCTCTTCTGGCAATGCGCCGCTCTTGTTGCCAAGATTTTAGTTTGGAACGACATGTGCATTTGGTATGCTGTTATTCCTTGTGCAACAATATAAATCAAAATTTATCTACTTACAATTTTGTTTATAAGCCTTTTTAAAGTGTCGTGATTCGTGTTTTTCACTCAGAGGTATGATCTAGATTAACGTGTCATCGAAATATTCTTTGTTTTATCTATTTACTGGCA
This sequence comes from Schistocerca piceifrons, assembly GCF_021461385.2. Lineage (NCBI taxonomy): Eukaryota > Metazoa > Arthropoda > Insecta > Orthoptera > Acrididae > Schistocerca > Schistocerca piceifrons. Next base: position 510,349,793 of record NC_060138.1, read on the forward strand.
ATAAAATTCTCCCAAACTTTGCTAAGGTTTATTAGATATCTACTTCTTAATTTGTAACTACTAATAAACGAACCATTGAAATCCAGTGTGCGGGTTCTTCTCTTGGAAACGGTCCAAGCGAAGGATGCACGAAAACCCCAGTCACAGATGAAAAGATAGAGGAAATACGTAGTATGGCTTTGGACGCTCAACAATTAAAATTTTATGAAACAGCTCACTCGATAAGCGCGTTAAAAGGACTGAGATATATTTTGTACGAAGAATTAGGTATGAGAAAAGTTTGTGCCGGATAGGTTGACGAAAACGAAATGTGAACAAGAGCATCTCAGTAATGTGTGTTCCTTTTGATAAGTATTCAACTGATTTTACGTGGAAGTGTGTTACTGGGAATAAGTCGTGCACAGAGCCGTTGACACCAAACACTAAACAGCAATCGAAGTTACGGACAGAAAGCGCTAATCTTGCATGGACATATAAGATGAAAACAGTTGGTATGAAAGGACCTTTATTGAAAAAAAAAAAATATCAGTCATCTACACGGTGATCGTGCACCCATACGTGCTTTGGCTAAGATGAGATATTGAAACTGGAACTGTTGGAACATCCACGCTGTCTGCCAGATTTGGCACCCAGTGTCTTTCACCTGTTCCTACGCTAAGGCCGAAAAGTGTTTTGAGTCCATTGACCACGTTCTGACTCCAACAGAGTGGTTTTTTGTAAATCTTCCAAAATTGCACTCATGCACGCATGCCGATCAGCAGGCAGGGACGACGAAAAGAGTGTTCACATGTTTTCAGCCAAAGCCTTCTGCAGAAAGAAAGCAACGCACACAAGAACATTCGTACAATCATACACAGTAAACTCAGATATACATGACTACTGTTCTAGCCAGAATCTTTTTTAAAGGGAGAGAAAATGTGAACATTGAATAATTATCAGCGGGAGGAAGTTAGGGTATGAGGTACTGTCCTAACAATCACCGTTGATACAGTGTGGCTCGGATATCGGAGCGTTTGCTGTGTGGAAGGCAATGAAAAAGACAAGAAAGCAGAGAAAGAACGGACACATGGTTACTGAGTAAAGCAAGGCAAATCTAATGTCAAATGACAGAAATAAAAGCACTACGATAAGAATAAACAGTGCAACCATAATTAATGTACCGTATACAAAAGAAAATATTGCTTGAACGGCTCCACTTACGAGTGAAATGTGATTCCTCTAACTTTTAGACTACTATCGGATTGATCAGTACAACCATAAACAACGTAAGCTGGCATTTTTGATGAAAAACTACTCGTACGTCTCCACACAGTCACAGCACCCAATACTGTCGAATCTAGGTACGGCAGGTCGTAGTGACGTCACGAGGAAGTTAACCATGGTGGTATGAATGCGGTGAACGAAATGTTTTGGGCTACTTAAGATCGCGGACATCGGCTTCAAGTTTGTGACGTAATGACAATACCATTCCTTTTTAACATCCATAGTTGCCATATGTAATCTGGTGTGCCTTTCACCATAGTCATAGATATCTTTTCTTTTTTCCTTCGTGTCGAGATGTAATCCCATTGATGTTGTGTTCAACATGATACCTGTTAACGAAAGTTGTTAAACTACACGTACAGCGGTTGTCACCCTGTATAAGTACATTATTTTTACACGTCAGTAACTTGATTGTCTTTTTATTTCTCTGAGTCACACAGAACTTTGTGCTAAACCGGCATCCGAAATTGGTTATGCAAGCAACTACATAGCTTGTGGCAAAGGGCACATTGTGCATCAGAATAAATTTTTATTTTCAGTCTTGTGGAGGGGAACTTAGGCCAATGCTGCAATTGTGTAGAATGATTTACTCACGATGTTCAACTTTGAACATTTTAGTTCATGTGGCCTTTCTTTTTTTGGTGAGCAGTGAGGTTTTGATCGAGTGTTGGCTCTACCTCTTTCAATGTTTCAGTTAATTGAGCCGGCCGAAGTGGCCGTGCGGTTAAAGGCGCTTCAGTCTGGAACCGCAAGACCGCTACGGTCGCAGGTTCGAATCCTGCCTCGGGCATGGATGTTTGTGATGTCCTTAGGTTAGTTCGATTTAACTAGTTCTAAGTTCTAGGGGACTAATGACCTCAGCAGTTGAGTCCCATAGTGCTCAGAGCCATTTGAACCATCAGTTAATTGAACTGGGAGTATGTGGATTATTATAGGTGTTTGGGACGTCATACGTGTATTACAGTAGTTTGATTTTTGCAGAGTCGATGAAGACGCGCTATATTCTTCACTTTTTCTGGTACTCTTAGATTGTTGTTACCCCTATTTGCCTAAGCAAAGCAAAATTTGTAAATAATAGATTTCAGCTATCAGTCGTACATTTTAAATTTTATTTGCAGATCAGTGAATTGTTAAATTACCTCGGATCTACAGGAGACAAAGTATGACCTTGCCCGTATTGCATTCAGTTCCACTGCTGATTACGCGAGCTGTGCAGTATACTGCAGTAGTCGCCAGAGAGGTCTGCTACCCAGACATGCATTTGTCTATCCAGAGGACGCAGCGACCCGTTATACAGACGGTGACTTTATGAGACGTAATTGCATTCCTGCCTCTGACGAAATTAGTCTCTAGTAACTGACAATTTGTCCTCAGCCTTAGAGGAAAACTAACAAAAGGCGACCCACTGGACTGAACACAATTTCACATCCGCATTCCCACATACAGGAATCACGAGGCTTTCCGTTCAGAATGCGTACGTAGCGGATTTGCTGATTATCTCTCGTACACGCATGTGTGTCAGGAAATGATCTAGCACTGGAAACGTCATTGTATTTTTAGTGGTGTTTGCGTTAGATCCGCTCTAGTGCAAATTCTTTTCTGTTGGTCCATAACTTCGTCAATAGATGGCAGTGTTTATCACTTTTTGATGCGCTTAATCGTTTCCTAATAATATGTGAAGACTAAAAATTCTCCATTACAGTGATATCGGGCACCCCAACGGCCGTGCTGTTGAGCTGTAGGAACTGATAGAAGCTCAGTACAAATGTTCTAGAGTGTGAACTTCAAGTAGGTATCTGAAATAAGGATATGTGAAATGAGGCCAATGTAGAAAGTATATCTGACACCCACTGTACAGTGTAGCCCAATCTAGAGAACAAGATTACCACGGAAATTTTCCCAGGAAGCGTGTTCAGAAAAACAGACATGGATGTTGAGGTCGGTCGTTTACAACGTCCATTCCCAAAAAGGTAAGGATTTTATTGCGCTCATCTGCAGACAATGGAGCGTCGTATGGCTGTAATTTAATAAATGGTGCTAGGTTGAGAAAGCTGGAGATTGAAATTTCGTAAAAAGACATCGCTGCAACAAAAACATTTTAATCACTGCCATTCCCACTCGCACATTATATCCTGAACATTCTCTTCCTTGTTTCACGATAATACAAAACGATCTGCCCTTCTTCGAACTTTTTCGATATGGTAAGGATCCCATGCAGCAGAGCAGTGCCCTAGCAGAGTACGGACATGCGTAGTGTAGGGCAAGCGTAGTGTAGCAAGTCTCATTAGTTGTCATATTGTATTTTATAAGTGTTCTGCCAAAGAAACGCTATCTTTGAATCTCCGACGCCACAATATTATTCGTTCTCAAATTAAGATCTTCGTAACAATTACTTCTATGTATATTGTGTAATATATCGTGTAACTGAAATTTAGAGGAATTCTTTTAGTATTCATGCGGATGACCATGCACTTTTCATTTTTTTAATGTGAAATGTCACTTTCCGCACCACACAGATGTCTTGTCTCAATAATTCCGCAATTGGGTTTGATCTTCTGCTGACATTACTAGGCTGTAAATGACAGCATCATCTGCGAATAATCCTAGATGGCTGTTCAGATTGTTCATAAATCTTTTATATATTAGGTTCATGCTTAAGTTCACAGCGTTTTTGTTTTGTATATTGGTGTTTCAGTTGCTACGGGTTTATTTATCGACTGTCATTTTTTATTTACAGTTCACTGTTACTATTTGAGATTACATTCTGTTACTTGGAGATAGTGGATGGAGCTGCGGACACTAGAAAAATGACTGCCAAGTGGAGAAGCGCAACGAAGCCGACATGTTTTTCTGCTTGAGTTCAATAGAGGAGTGACTGCAGCGGAAACAGCCAGAAACATTTGCGCCGTATATGGGAATAATGCCACCGGACAGCGCATAGCAAGAAAATTGTTTTCTCGTTTTAAGGAAGATAGTTTTGACATTAGTGACTCTTCATACTCAGGAAGATCTTCGGCCTTCGACGAG